>NC_085136.1:64863255-65148255 GCF_035046485.1 Aedes albopictus
TGGTGCCCTGTCTAGTAAACCTGGTCCGCTATACAGCGCATCACTTCCGAAGTTAGGTCCGACGCACGGATTTGGAGAAAAATTCAACTTCGCAAGTCGAAAATTCCGGGTTTCAACTGCACGGAGAATGCAATGAGGGAGCATTCAAATTCTTCTACAGATATATTCGTGGATGTCATCTTATGAAATATTAGGGGTACTCACGAAACAGATTAAATTGCTGCGTAAGCCATGATTTTCTGCTTATTTGAAATGTTTCACGAATTTGCGAATGAAATAATCAAAGATTGCCTTGGTGATCGCAACGTTTAATCAGTTTAATCAGTTTACGCTGTTTAGTGAATCCCCCTATTATTTTGTTTGTGTACCTATATTGTAAATCGATTATTTATTAATCGATTATTTGGGAACAAAAAACTTCGACATCCCTAACATCTATTTCCGAGAAATGTCACCTTGCACGGTAAAATAAAATTAATCAAAATACAATTATTGACTTTTTCTGGCAACAGGGTGTGCTGTAATCATTCGTAAACGGCGTCTCCATGCCGTTGTATGTGAAAACACGAAGTGACCTATATTGTTAATATAGTATATTTGGTTGTAGGGAACACAATGTCATTGTGCTCGGACAGCGGCGCCTGATTAATTGGTCAAGTGGCGAAAAACAAAAGCCTGCTGTGTTGGGGTGCTTCCGCCAATCCCACCGCGTTTTCTGTGTGGGTCCATTTGTTTGTGAACCAATTTCGGTTAGCCAGGAGTAGCCACCGCTTGCTACGATTGCTACCAACAGTTCTCGATATGCTATGACGGTCATTCTTTGTGGCAATCGTGTGTTGTTGTTGCTGCCCCGTGGGGAGCAATTTATTACCGAGAGGTAGAACCGAGAACCGGACATTCTTCCAGCGACCGACCGACGGAACCGACGGAAAAAGGTCATACGCATGGGAAAAATAGTCGGAATTCTCAAACAAAACCGACGGAGAAACATCAAGCTCGGGAAGGACCGAAACCAAACAACAAGAGTAATTTATGTATTCAAAATTGCTCTCTAATCGCAGTTGAGTCGTAATTTAATGCCTCGTGATATGGAACTAGAGGAAATAGGCCGCAGGAGTAACCGAGGGACACAGGATAGGAAAGTTTTATTCTGTGGAGCGACGTGAGGGGAAATTGGGAAAGTTGTTTCTTACCCTTTTTGCGTATACGGGTTTGCATCAAGATTAATGGGAGGAATCTGCACATTCAGGTCCAATGGGAATGATCGGAATGTTCAACTTGTTGTTTGTTTGATTGTAATCACACTGAAATATTCAACCAGTTGAGAACGCTAACAGCATAGAAGACATAGAGCGCACTTTACTCGCCAAGTCGCCAATATACTGAAGAACCTCGGGTTCGTAGCGCTGCAGAAGGTGTGTTTGACAGGATCCATGGTTGGGCATCCCGGGAGCCCCAATCCGGGCTGTAAGACCCATTTCCCAACCCGTAGCCCGCAATCGGTGCTAGCCTACGGCTTTTTCCATAATCTTCCAGACTTATAGATCCTACAGACTACATATACCCCCATGGTTATAGCCCTACAGGAGATCCATCAGGCAACAACAGAGCAAATGGATCGAACCCTCCGCGGTATCTACAGATGTTATGCTAAGCCGGGAAAACCATCTACCACTCCGTCGCTCTTGGAATAGCTGCGGCCCGAGCAGAGGAGAATATCAAATTCATAACAACAGAACCACATAGCCTGTTTTTATAAGGTACACCGGGGCAAGTTGAAACGGGTGGGGCAAGATGAAACACGAAGTTTTGAAATAGATTTCAATACAATTTGAAAATTTATCCTTCGCTAAAAGATTGTTTGAATCGAAAACTATGTGTTCTGGCGATCAAACTATTAATCATCATTAGAAAACATCATGTTAACCCGCTGTTTCATCTTGCCCCACCCGTTTCAACTTGCCCCGGTGTACCTTATCTTAATTTGTTGTTATTAACTTATCAAAGTATTACTTCCTTATAACATGTTTTGTTGGGCAATCTTATTTTGTTATGATCAAGTTGTTGAGATTCACCCACTATATAACATTTCAATAATATACTTTGTTGTAGTCCAAGTTTTGTTATTATTCTACTATTAAAAATGTACAAATATGTGATGAACAATAACACAACAATAATAAGTTTTCAAATTCACTGCAAGAATTCATTGTTGTTAAGTTGTTATTGAATCTAACAACTTGTTATTGAATTGGTCTTCCAGGAAATTTTTATGTTATGATTTTTGTTATTTTGCCGCTTATGACAGACAAGTTTATAACATAATAAGATATGTTAATAACATAAAAATTACTGATTCCATTATTCGGTTATCATGCTAAAATCATTGGCGTAAATACGGGGGGTCTAGGGAGGGCTTAGACCCCCCCCCCCTAGAATCCGAATAGCCCCCCCCCCCCTAGAAAATCTTCAAATTACACTGCGAAGCCACCTTGGACATTGAAATTGGCTCTTAAGCCCCCCTAGGAACTTTACCTAGTGACGCCAATGGCTAAAATAACATATTTTATTATGCTGTTGATTCTCTTCTGCTCGGGGGAGATGTCCTCGGAATGGATAGATCTAGGAACCGACCTCCCCATTATTGCGGTACGGATAACATGACGTTTCCCTCTATCGGTCGCTTCGTCATATCTGCCAAACGGAAAGCTGTTGACGAAAAAGATCGACGAAGCTCTGGAGAATATTCCTGAACCCAAACTACTCCTTGGGGAAGCCGGTTATCGAACTACCAGGGCTCTATTTTGGCGCTGCCAACAATTATGGACTCACTATTTTAACGATGACTAAAATACGTTCTATCGAACGAACAGCAGGAACAAGAATAACATCGTAGAATCAGCCATAGATATCACATCAGCCTCCACTAGATATGCGAAAAATTGACCTGGGAGCTGGATCCGGACCTGCATGGAAGTGACCATCGGCCAATCTTGGTCGCCCTAGCGTGAAGTACCGTACCTAGTCCCTCCAGGAGGCCCAGTTGGAAATTCGACCAGGCGAAGTGGACCAGCTTCCAAGAGCAGATTAAAGCCCAGCTTGATGGCAACCCTCCGGCAAACGCCATAGACCTCTCCGCCCTTGTCGGCAGGACAACAATGGACAGGATTCCGCGAACCAGCCCCAACCCGGGCCGGAAGGCGCACCACTGGTGAACAGACGAGGTGAAGAATTCGGTCAAGGCCCAGCGGAAAGCCCTGAGGCGTTCGAAGAGACTACCAATTGGACAATCAGGTTGAGAGTAAAAGATCAACGAATGGCGCGAGGCCCGTAACAAATGTCGACAAGTCATCCGAAAAGCGAAAGACGCGTCATGGACCACGTTCCTAGACCAGATAAACGACAACCTATCTACATCTGAACTTGAGGGGCGACTAAAAGCCTTGCAAAGGAAGAGGCGACAGAAAGGGCTACACAGATCGAAAAGATAGTGCAAATTTCTGCGACATATAATGCACATGTTTGGAGCGTGGGATTTCACAGAAGTTTACATGACATGTCATGTAAATCTCACGAAAAGTCATGCAAACTTCCATCATATGTCATGTAATTCAGCATGACTCAGGGTTTTTACATGACATATAACGCAAATTTACATGAAATATCATGTAAACCACCATAACATGTAGTTTACATGACTAAGATGAAGTTTACATGACGAGTAAACTTCATTATTTTTAACTGTATAGGCCTAAAAATAGGCAGCACACTGAAGTTTTTTTTTACGATGGTAGGTACCGCATAAAAAAAACCGCGTAAAAAACCGCGTTATTTCAAAAAAGTTAGATGTAATCCTGACTATTTTGTGCGTGTTTTTGAAAAAACTCAGTTTTTTTTACGACGAGTTTTGAAATAACGCGGTTTTTTTACGCGGTACCGCGTAAAAAAACAGCGTAAAAAAACGCGTAAAAAACCGCGTAAAAAAACTTCATTGTATTACAACCAGAGACCCGATTACTATTGTCGACGCCCTCGACGCGGTGAAACTTCATCAATCAATCGGTATAGCGATACATTCTTCAGGCGCACACCCGACAGCTGCGACATCCATCACCAACTTGTAGTGCTTCCGGATCATGGACAGAAGTTATATCTCTCTTTCACGATGGAGGAACTACTCTTCGCCTTCGAAAGGCCAAAAGCAATTCAGCCGGCTTGGACGATATCGCTTTCCCAATGCCCCGAAACCTCCTCCAGCTCGGCAAGTTTCACTTGGACACCATCAATAAAGAATGGTTGAACGATATTCTACCCAGAATTTGGGGACACAGCATCGTCATCCCAATCCCAAAAGACCCGGAGTCCACAAATACTATAGACAATTTTCGACCAATCACCCTTACCAGCTGCGTTACCAAAGTGATGGACCGCCTGATAAATCGACGTCTTGTGCATCATTTGGAAAGTATGGGTAGTGTGGATCACCGGCAGCTTGCCTTCAGGGTTGGACACGGTACAGGGACGTACATGGCAGCGCTGGGTCAAATTTTGGACCAAGCAATGGATAGAGGGGACCATGTTAAAGTGGCATCGTTAGATCTGGCAATGGTTTACAACAGGGCCTGGATGCTGGGGGTCTTGCAACAACTCATCCACTGTATCCATTTCATCAAGCTCTACCTCACCAACCGAACCGCTCAAAATACACCACCGACCGCTGAGGAAACCGGAGTCCCCCAGGGCTCAGTGATAGCGGTCACTCTCTTCATGGTGGCAATGAAGTGTTTTCAGAGTTCTACCAGTAGGAGTGTCTACGCCAATGACTTTCTCCCACTAGTCATTGGTAAGCATACCAAAATTATACGTAGGAAGCTTGGTTGGCTGCAGTTACAGCAGTGGGAGGATGGGCGACCAAAAATAAAAGCACACGAAAACATATCTGCAGCCATCGTCACGCACCCCTGCTAGTTAACGGTATCCCAATTCCCAACCGCAAAACTCTAAAAATTCTTGGAATCACACTAGATCGCAATTTGACTTTTCGAAATCACTTTGAAAAAGTAAAGAAGCGGTGCTAGGCGATATCGATCACGAAGCGACAGATCGTCTCGTCTCCGAATTGCCGATGCAATTGTGTCTAATCGGATTCATTACGGTATTGAGATTACCTGTCGAGCATCGAAAGAATTTAAAAAAAAACCTTGGTCCATCCTACAACGGTGCCATCCGAATCGTGTCCGGCTTGCTACCATCAACACCTGTCCTGGCGACTGACTGCCGAGCCGTTAGCCACCTATTATTAAGTACGAAAGACAGGACTATTGGTTTTCTCGGAAGCCAAGCCAATCGAATCTTGGACCATGTGGGCATTCCTTGGCTTCCCCAAGTGGCCGAACTCTGTCGGATCGGCCCTAGAAGTTGGTTGTAACCAAAGGTCGACGACGTCATCAAAAACAACTTCCGTCGAAGCGCCAACCCCCAAAGCGTAAGAGCCTGTTTCGCTGAAAGGATCCGAGAAAAGTATCAGGCAGCAGAGCTATGCAATACCGACGGATCAAAAAAGAACGGTCTTGTTGGCGTAGGGATACACTGTAGGAACAGCAATGAATATCACCAGCTAGGAGACCAATGCTCTGTTTTCTCCGCTGAGACAGCAACGATTCAACAGGCCGCTCCTCTACACTAATTGTATCAGACTCAGCCGTCGATCACGTTGCCTTGCAATCCCCAATCAACAAACACCCTTTTATTCAGAGCATCCAAGAGTTGCTGGATGGCTGCCGGAGCAAAGTTACATTCATGTGGGTACCAGGCTATTACGGCATCTAAGGAAATGAAGAAGCCGATAGTCTAGCAGATCTTAGTCGAGATGGAAGACTGGTAACCCGAAACATACCGGGCGATGACGTCAAAGTCTGGATACAAAACAAGATCTACGAAGAATGGAACAATCTGTAGACAAATCAGCAATCTTTCACCTGGAAAGTTAATCCCAGTCCGCTGCGATGGCAGTACCTCCCATCTCGGAGGGACCAAGTGGTCCTATCGAGACTCTGCACAGGACACACAAGAATCTCACACAATATGGGAGCAGCGGGAGACTTCCGAATTCAATGACACAAAGCGAACTGTAAAACCCTTAAGCATCTACGAAACCAATATGACATCACTGACTTTCAAAGCTCCCTGTCGCCAGTTGAAGCTCAACAAGTGACCCTTCTACTTTTTTCTGAAGGATACAAGGTTATATAACCAAACTTAGCCTTCTGTACTCTCGAAACTTATCCGGGTGAATCTCCGTTTACCGCCAATCAGCCAGCTCAATCCCCGAGCTCGCAAAGCTTTCATACTTTCGTCAAAATCTCAGTCAAAAACTCACGCAAAGCTTTCAAATTTTCCTAGAATTCAGTGCAAGGTTGTACTTACGCGAGAAGCTTTTACGACTTTCGCTTAGAGCATCGCTAAGCTTTTGAATCTAAAAGTAACAGCAATGCAGGGTTGAACTGATGGGAAGTAAACGCAAGCTTAATGAGATTTTCCTATACATCAGAATAAAACACAATCATCTTCGTAGTTCAATCATAAACGTTTAATAAACTTCTGGTAACTAATTTGTATTTATTCCGCTGCCTGTAATAGGTACTACAACCACAAAGTCCTCTTGTTGGTTACGGAGGAAATTACAACCGATATATTGAGCTATCTCAAAATCAACGACCCCGATGACGACCCAGCCTTCACAACGGAGATTATCAAGGAATCTGATATAAACTGAAAACTCGATGACTGGTCAACAAGGAAAATGAACACCCCGATGGAATCTAATGTACCAATCCAACAAATCCAAATACATATAGCCGACCCAGCCAGACATGAACAATGCGAAAATTGTCAGCTTCTAGTATTCGAGTAAATGTCAGCATCCCTCCTCCCCGATAACGTTCAGGGCCTCCCCCTTCATTTCAGCCCCCTTCTCATCTAATATTTCAGCCTCGGGCTGAGAGGCTCTGTAAGAAAGAAGAAAAAGATCCATGATACGAACGATTAGAAATAATCATACGATCTACCTAAGTTGCGGCAACACATAAGCTGGGAACAGTTTTTACAGTAATGGGCGACATGCAGAGTCGCGTGATCGGTTGGTGGCCGATCGACTAAAGAATGTGCAGGTTGAGGATCAAGGACCGATTGTGCAACTTCAGCATAATAAACGTGTACAGCCCTCCTCACTCTGAGCACTGATGATGACAAAAATGCATTTTTTGTAATTGCGTTGCGTTTTCCCCTACTTTTCACTCGCGGTTACTATGATAAAACGGCCTACTTTTCTTCACTAAAACAAAGGTGCCAAAAAGTACTAGTTTTCGGCACTCTTAAGAGTGCTGAAAAGTAGTACTTTTCGGCACCTTTGCCAGAACCCACTTTTCGATAATTGCCGCGGCTACCGTAGATACAGCTGCTGCTTCTTCATCCACTTAGCTGCTCGGATCCGGTTTAGGACTATTCACTATTCAGATTCTGATTAGAACTGCAGCAGATCAGGCGTAGAAACAGCAGCAGAAACTACTACAGTGGTTTTTCGGTTTTATCACGATCAAAAAAAAATTTACCGTGATATAAACGAAACCGTGAATTTAGTGAAACGAGAAAAAAATGTAAATTTTTTATTCAAAATAGTTCAGCTGCAAAATATATAAGTCGTAGTTCACATTTTTTAACAGTTTTGGTGGACTGGGGAATGCTGTATTGATTTTATATTGATTTCAGACTGTTTTAAAACAAGTGTGATAAAAACGAAACAAAAATCGTGATAAAATCGAATAGAAAACCGTGAATTTGGGCGAGTAGTGATTAAAACGACTAGTGATAAAACCGAAACGCCACTGTATTGCTCTTGTCCATGCTGTGGTATGAGGACGACGACGGGAGCTTGCAAATTTCTGACACCGACCCACCAACCCTATCATAGCCTACCTGATCGAACAAACGCACCACGTTGACGCGTAAGAGTGCTGGCACGTGGGTCCTCTTGTTACATGTTCGTGTAGCAAGAAAAGTGGTACTGATTGGGTAAATATTGCAATTACAAAAAACTTTGTATGCAACTCGTTGCAAAACTCGATTTTTTCAGCACTTGTCGTATTTATCCAACTCGGCAAGCCTCGTTGGATAAATGTACGACTCGTGCTGAAAAAATCATCATTTTGCAACTTGTTGCATAAATAACTATTACGCGCAGGTCGAACGCAAGTCACGACGTCAAGATCATCATAGGAGATCTAAACGCGCAGTTAGGCCAGGAAGCGGAATTATGACCAGTTCAGCGCACACCAGCTGACGAACGAACATAGTCTACGCCTCATCGATTTCGTGGCGCTAACATCGACTCTGATCCATTACCTGGTTAAACTGCGCCCAAAACTCTCCGTTATTAACAATGTACAAAACCGGCGGCCGCCCCGGTACGATCTAGAGCGACTGAAGCAACCGGATGTCACCATCGCATACGCGCAGAGTCTCGAGACAGCGTTGTCGAACGAGTGTGTGCTCAATGTGGCCCCTCCAGAAAACTGCTGGAGTACAGTCAAAGCAGCCATCAACGACGCAGCCGAGAGCACTATCGGGTACGTAAAAAGGAGTCAACGAGGATTGCAGTGCGATTTTGGAGAAGAACTCAGCACAGGCGGTACTGTTGCAGCAAGGAACGTGGAACGTTATAAACAGAAGTGGAAACAGCAGACCCACCTCTTCCGGGTGAAACAGCGCCTCCTGCATGAAGCGGAGTGCGAGGAAATGGAACTTCTGTGCTGTTCCCTTGAATCATGGAAGTTCTAGCAGAAGCTCAACGCATCCCGCAACGGCTTCGTGCCGCGAGCCGAAAAATGCAGCGATAAGGATGGGGATCTCTTGACGGACGGGCTTGAGATGATCGAAAGATGGAAGCAGCACTTCGAAGAGCACCTGAATGGCGTGGAGAACGTAGGCTTGAGAGACGACCGCAACGGAGGGAACGACTACGCCAATGCAGCAGAGGAGGGAAATCCCAAGTAACCAAAAGTTCAGATAAAAGGGTACTTTATAAGCTAAGCAGCTTGTTCGAGGTCGCTCTTTAGCCTTCTAAGCAGCTTCATTTTTAAGTAATTTTGGAACTTGAAAGTTCACATAAGCACGCTGGATAGCCTTCTAAGCAGCTTCTGACAGAACTTTGTCAAAATTCATGCAGAAATAAAAATGTGTTTTTCAGAATCACACCCTGTCGGTGGGGGTTTGTGATTCACGTCTGGAAATTGCTTCCTGATAATTATATTTTCACATATGTCGCTGCTATGTAGATTTGAACTGGATCTTCCTGCGTGTTAGCCTGCTGACTTACCGCTGCGCTGCTGAAGACACTTGACAAAGTCAAGCTAACTTCACTACTGTACAAATGTGCAAAACTAGCTGCCGACAGAAAATCGATTCAAGTCAGACTCAACCTGCTGTCCACTCAATAAGAACCGTAGTACTATGGTAGAGCGTAGGGCTCTCACGCAGCGACTATCGGTTCGAATCCGATGGGCGGCAATTTTTTTTTTTTGCTCAAGCCTAGTTTTCATTGATTTGATAAATTCATACAGTTTATTACCGATTTTGGCAACACGAGCTGAATCTTATGTTGCCAAAATGGGGTGTTGCCAAAATCGGTAAAATTTTTTTGTGGATTATTTTTAACTTTTATGCGTCAATTTGGCTTATATTATAAATATGGACTATTCACAAGCTATAAAACGATTCCTGTAGGTGACGTTCATAAATTACGTCATGATTTGTAAAATTGTCGATTTATGAAAATTTAATGAATTTTGATTTTTTAAATAAAAGTAAGGCTAAAATAACAATACATTTACAAACACAAACGATTTTTCTGTAAATATTGTTGGTCAAAATTTTTTGTTGCCAAAATCGGTAAAAAATTGTTGCCAAAATCGGGTGTTGCCAAAATCGGTAAGAAATTGTTGCCAAAAACGGGTGTTGCCAAAATCGGGAGGGAAATGTTGCCAAAAACGGGTGTTGCCAAAATCGGGAGTAGACAAAAACGGGTGTTGCCAAAATCGGTAAGAAACTGTATTTGTCTTTTATTCGTGTACGCTCAAACAGTTGTTTTCTGTAAAAGAAATAAATTTAATCTTCATTGAAACACAATGCTACTGAACTAAACTTCTATGAGCTTGAAAGTTCCGACAAAGTTCCGACATAGCATCTTAAGCAGCTTCAAAGTTCCGCGAAGTTCAGATAAAGTTCCGAATGGGACTTTCTGGCTGCTTAAGAGGCTAACAATTAGCCTTGCCGGAACTTGTGACCGAAGTTCCAGCAAGGCTCATCGTTAGCCTCTTAAGCAGCCAGAAAGTTCCGTTTGGAACTTTATCTGAACTTCGCGGAACTTGAAAGTGCATTTTGTCATGGGAAGCGGAACTTTTGGTTACTTGGGATGAGCCAACTCCCACAATAAGTTGGAGGGAATTTATCAACCCGGCTTCATCGGCGGCCGGTTAACTACGAAATATGTCTTCACCATAAAGCAAATTCTTCACAAATGCCGCAAACAACTAGTTCCATCGCATTATATTATCACAACCAACCCATACACTATCCCATGTACTATCTTCCGTTTATCTTTTCACTCCATCAGCGTCAATGGTCGGCTTGATCGTCTTCCAGTTGCTTCTTCAAGCGGTTTCCGAGACTGTTTGCCTTTGATACATACAGCACAGATGCTAGTTTTCATTAACTCAGGTAGCTTCGAAATTATTTCTCGAACGACATGGTTTTCGGACCGGTGCATGGTCCGTCATACGATTCCAGTAACCTTTGCAATAGCTGCAAGATCGCATCATTCTTATTCATGTTTGCTCCTGTCGTCTTCCAGAAGATGATTCTGCATACTTACTCCACTCTTCAGCTTCTTCGTAATCCCACTCCTTTACGGTAAAAGAATCGATTTGACAATATTCTTTGTGGTAGACTAGAGGACTGGTAGTAGGCCAAGCGGTGACGGATGCCGGAGTGAAAAGAACTGTCACTAGGAATGGTTGCCACCCACCACACTCTTCGTTGAAAGGTTTTCCGAAGTCTTTCCCAGCATTCATTGACAATTTCTCTTCCCATCATGAAATCCAAATGGATTTCTGCGATCAAGTCTGCGATACGATAGATAATCAGGCTTTTACACTTGCGAACGTCCTTCCGGCGTTGCTCGTGTTTGCTCTTCTTCTCTGCTATCACTGCAGGAGTGTCTCCATCAGCTTCAGCGAAGTACTCTTCTTCTTCGATGTTCCCGCTCGATGCATTCCATAAGGCCTTTTAGCTCCAGAAATACCACTACGCGATTGTAGTAGCCAGAGATGTCAGCTTATGAGTTGTATATTTTGAGAGTTTGGACAATTTGAAAGTCTTATCATACCGTGTGCGATTATCATTATTTTAGCGTGCACGAATGAATGCTTGTGAACGTGCTCTCGAAACGCTAACGCTAACTTGACACCTTGCGTGCGAGATGTAACAGAAACGTCAATCATGCGTAAGCATGTGCTGGATGGAAATTTAGATGTACTTCAGTTTAGTGAACGTTGTTGTGACGGACGGACGTCCGTGTTGGTTTGTCGTAAAAGTAGTGGGAAAAAAATCGGCTGATGGCGGATCAGCCGAAAAAGAGAGCTCGGATACCACAATGGCGCAGCTGGTGTGGAAACATTGCGCTCTCACGGGAAGGCTGTAACTATGGAATATTTAGGTTTGGATCATTGTGATGAGGAAGAGTAAATGAAATTAGATCGGAAAATTCCCCGGTAAGACTCCCTGCCTGAAAAGCAGTGGAGTAGGCCGGAAGGAGAAAAACGGATCCCCCGGTAAGACTCCCTGCTTGAAAAGTAGTGGAGTAGGCCGGAAGTTGAAAACGAATCCCCCGGAAAGACTCTCTGCCTGAACAGCAGCAGAGTAGGCCGGAACGTGGAATAACAGATTCCCCCGTAAGACTTCCTGCCAAAACGGCAATGGAGTAGACCGGGAGGTAAGATCACAGACAAACAGATAATGTGATGATGATCACAGACAAACAGACGATGTGATGATGATCACAGACAAACAGATGATGTGATGATGATCACAGACAAAGAGATGATGTGATGAGGATCACAGACAAACAGATGATGTGATGATGATCACAGACAAACAGATGATGTGATGATGATCACAGACAAAGAGATGATGTGATGAGGATCACAGACAAACAGATGATGTGATGATGATCACAGACAAACAGACGATGTGATGATGATCACAGACAAACAGACGATGTGATGATGATCACAGACAAACAGACGATGTGATGATGATCACAGACAAACAGACGATGTGATGATGATCAAAAACAGACGATGTGATAATGATCACGTGATGACGATCACAGACAAACAGATGATGACGATGATCATGGACAAACAGACGATGTGTTGATGATCACAGACAAACAGACGATGTGATGATGATCACAGACAAACAGACGATGTGATGATGATCACAGACAAACAGACAATGTGATGATGATCACAGACAAACAGACGATGTGATGATGATCACAGACAAACAGACAATGTGATGATGATCACAGACAAACAGATGATGTGATGATGATCAAAAACAGACGATGTGATAATGATCACGTGATGACGATCACAGACAAACAGATGATGACGATGATCATGGACAAACAGACGATGTGATGATGATCACAGACAAACAGACAATGTGACGATGATCACAGACAAACAGACGATGTGATGATGATCACAGACAAACAGACGATGTGACGATGATCACAGACAAACAGACGATGTGATGATGATCACAAACAAACAGACGATGTGATGATGATCACAGACAAACAGATGATGTGATGATGATCACAGACAAACAGATAATGTGATGATGATCAAAAACAGACGATGTGATAATGATCACGTGATGACGATCACAGACAAACAGATGATGACGATGATCATGGACAAACAGACGATGCGATGATGATCACAGACAAACAGACGATGTGATGATGATCACAGACAAACAGACAATGTGACGATGATCAAAAACAGACGATGTGATGATGATCACAGACAAACAGACAATGTGATGATGATCACAGACAAACAGACGATGTGATGATGATCACAGACAAACAGACGATGTGATGATGATCACAGACAAACAGATAATGTGATGATGATCAAAAACAGACGATGTGATGATGATCACAGACAAACAGACAATGTGATGATGATCACAGACAAACAGACGATGTGATGATGATCACAGACAAACAGACGATGTGATGATGATCACAGACAAACAGATGATGTGATGATGATCACAGACAAACAGATAATGTGATGATGATCAAAAACAGACGATGTGATGATGATCACAGACAAACAGACAATGTGATGATGATCACAGACAAACAGACGATGTGATGATGATCACAGACAAACAGACGATGTGATGATGATCACAGACAAACAGATGATGTGATGATGATCACAGACAAACAGATGATGTGATGGTGATCACAGACAAACAGACGATGTGATGATGATCACAGACAAACAGATGATGTGATGATGATCACAGACAAACAGTTGATGTGATGGTGATCACTGACAAACAGACAATGATGATCAAACACAGACGATGTGATAATGATCACAGACAAACAGATGATGACGATAATCACAGACAAACAGACAATGTGATGATGATCACAGACAAATAGACGATGTGATGATGATCACAGACAAATAGACAATGTGATGATGATCACAGACAAACAGACGATGTGATGATGATCACAGACAAACAGACGATGTGATGATGATCACAGACAAACAGACGATGTGATGATGATCACAGACAAACAGATGATGTGATGATCATGGACAAATAGATGATGTGATGGTGATCACAGACAAACAGACAATGTGATGATGATCACAGACAAACAGACAATGTGACGATGATCACATACAAACGGACGATGTGATGATGATCACAGAAAAACAGACGATGTGATGATGATCACAAACAAACAGACGATGTGATGATGATCACAGACAAACAGATGATGTGATGATGATTACAGACAAACAGACGATGTGATGATGATCACAGACAAACAGACAATGTGATGATGATCACAGACAAACAGATGATGTGATGATCATGGACAAATAGATGATGTGATGGTGATCACAGACAAACAGACAATGTGATGATGATCACAGACAAACAGACAATGTGACGATGATCACATACAAACGGACGATGTGATGATGATCACAGAAAAACAGACGATGTGATGATGATCACAAACAAACAGACGATGTGATGATGATCACAGACAAACAGATGATGTGATGATGATCACAGACAAACAGACGATGTGATGATGATTACAGACAAACAGACGATGTGATGATGATCACAGACAAACAGACAATGTGATGATGATCACAGACAAACAGATGATGTGATGATCATGGACAAATAGATGATGTGATGGTGATCACAGACAAACAGACAATGTGATGATGATCACAGACAAACAGACAATGTGACGATGATCACATACAAACGGACGATGTGATGATGATCACAGAAAAACAGACGATGTGATGATGATCACAAACAAACAGACGATGTGATGATGATCACAGACAAACAGATGATGTGATGATGATCACAGACAAACAGACGATGTGATGATGATCACAGACAAACAGACGATGTGATGATGATCACAGACAAACAGACAATGTGATGATGATCACAGACAAACAGACGATGTGATGATGATCACAGACAAACAGACAATGTGATGATGATCACAGACAAACAGATGATGTGATGATGATCAAAAACAGACGATGTGATAATGATCACGTGATGACGATCACAGACAAACAGACGATGTGATGATGATCACAGACAAACAGACGATGTGATGATGATCACAGACAAACAGACAATGTGACGATGATCACAGACAAACAGACGATGTGATGATGATCACAGACAAACAGACGATGTGACGATGATCACAGACAAACAGACGATGTGATGATGATCACAAACAAACAGACGATGTGATGATGATCACAGACAAACAGATGATGTGATGATGATCACAGACAAACAGATAATGTGATGATGATCAAAAACAGACGATGTGATAATGATCACGTTATGACGATCACAGACAAACAGATGATGACGATGATCATGGACAAACAGACGATGTGATGATCAGGGAGGGTGCAGGCACGTCAAACTCGAACAAACTACGCCTACCTAACATGCATCGAGCGGGCCTTCCCAAACAACACAATGCGATTTCGCGGGCCACCCCCATCGACAAAACAAACCGATTTCCAAGCAGGATTCGACTAGGCTTCTGGTCGCGTTGCCAGTCACACTAACACACTCGCAAAAGATGAGCAGTAGGCCTACCTCGCCGCATGCGGGTCCCCTGGTGATGATGATCACAGACAAACAGACAATGTGATGATGATCACAGACAAACAGATGATGTGATGATGATCAAAAACAGACGATGTGATAATGATCACGTGATGACGATCACAGACAAACAGATGATGACGATGATCATGGACAAACAGACGATGTGATGATGATCACAGACAAACAGACAATGTGACGATGATCACAGACAAACAGACAATGTGATGATGATCACAGACAAACAGACGATGTGATGATGATCACAGACAAACAGACAATGTGACGATGATCACAGACAAACAGACGATGTGATGATGATCACAGACAAACAGACGATGTGATGATGATCACAGACAAACAGATGATGTGATGATCATGGACAAATAGATGATGTGATGGTGATCACAGACAAACAGACAATGTGATGATGATCACAGATAAACAGACGATGTGACGATGATCACAGACAAACAGACGATGTGATGATGATCACAAACAAACAGACGATGTGATGATGATCACAGACAAACAGATGATGTGATGATGATCACAGACAAACAGATAATGTGATGATGATCAAAAACAGACGATGGGATAATGATCACGTGATGATGATCACAGACAAACAGATGATGACGATGATCATGGACTAACAGATGATGTGATAATGATCACAGACAAATAGACGATGTGATGATGATCACAGACAAACAGATGATGTGATGATCATGGACAAATAGATGATGTGATGGTGATCACAGACAAACAGACAATGTGATGATGATCACAGACAAACAGACGATGTGATGATGATCACAGACAAACAGACAATGTGACGATGATCACAGACAAACAGACGATGTGATGATGATCACAGACAAACAGACGATGTGATGATGATCACAAACAGACGATGTGATGATGATCACAGACAAACAGATGATGTGATGATCATGGACAAATAGATGATGTGATGGTGATCACAGACAAACAGACAATGTGATGATGATGGGATCACAGACGATCACAGACAAACAGATGATGACGATGATCATGGACAAACAGACGATGTGATGATGATCACAGACAAACAGACGATGTGATGATGATCACAGACAAACAGACAATGTGACGATGATCACAGACAAACAGACGATGTGATGATGATCACAGACAAACAGACGATGTGATGATGATCACAGACAAACAGACGATGTGATGATGATCACAGACAAACAGACAATGTGATGATGATCACAGACAAACAGACAATGTGACGATGATCACAGACAAACAGACGATGTGATGATGATCACAGACAAACAGACGATGTGATGATGATCACAGACAAACAGATGATGTGATGATCATGGACAAATAGATGATGTGATGGTGATCACAGACAAACAGACAATGTGATGATGATCACAGACAAACAGACGATGTGACGATGATCACAGACAAACAGACGATGTGATGATGATCACAAACAAACAGACGATGTGACGATGATCACAGACAAACAGACGATGTGATGATGATCACAGACAAACAGACGATGTGATGATGATCACAGACAAACAGATGATGTGATGATCATGGACAAATAGATGATGTGATGATGATCACAGACAAACAGACGATGTGATGATGATCACAGACAAACAGACAATGTGATGATGATCACAGACAAACAGACAATGTGACGATGATCACAGACAAACAGACGATGTGATGATGATCACAGACAAACAGACGATGTGATGATGATCACAGACAAACAGATGATGTGATGATCATGGACAAATAGATGATGTGATGGTGATCACAGACAAACAGACAATGTGATGATGATCACAGACAAACAGACGATGTGACGATGATCACAGACAAACAGATGATGTGATGATGATCACAGACAAACAGATAATGTGATGATGATCAAAAACAGACGATGGGATAATGATCACGTGATGATGATCACAGACAAACAGATGATGACGATGATCATGGACTAACAGATGATGTGATAATGATCACAGACAAATAGACGATGTGATGATGATCACAGACAAACAGATGATGTGATGATGATCACAGACAAACAGACGATGTGATGATGATCACAGACAAACAGACGATGTGATGATAATCACAGACAAACAGACGATGTGATGATGATCACAGACAAACAGACGATGTGATGATGATCACAGACAAACAGACGATGTGATGATGATCACAGACATACAGACGATGTGATGATGATCACAGACAAACAGACGATGTGATGATGATCACAGACAAACAGACGATGTGATGATGATGAGGATATTTTTTATTCAAGACAAGAGTGGAGAAGAAGGCGGATGTAGTAGCCAGAGATGTCAGCTTATGAGTTGTATATTTTGAGAGTTTGGACAATTTGAAAGTCTTATCATACCGTGTGCGATTATCATTATTTTAGCGTGCACGAATGAATGCTTGTGAACGTGCTCTCGAAACGCTAACGCTAACTTGACACCTTGCGTGCGAGATGTAACAGAAACGTCAATCATGCGTAAGCATGTGCTGGATGGAAATTTAGATGTACTTCAGTTTAGTGAACGTTGTTGTGACGGACGGACGTCCGTGTTGGTTTGTCGTAAAAGTAGTGGGAAAAAAATCGGCTGATGGCGGATCAGCCGAAAAAGAGAGCTCGGATACCACAGCGATAGGCCCACTGCTCGTAATTGTGACTGTCAAAGATCCAACATTTTCCGTCATCCATCGTTCTTCTCTTTACGGGTTGTAGAGTTGTCCCTTGGACGCTTCGGTTCAGTCCGGTTTTCCCGGTCACAGTGTTTAATTATCCTTTCAGTGTTTAATTCCTCCAGGGAGATTTCAATTTTTAGCCGATTTTCGCTCTTCAAACACAGCAACAACAAAAACAAGCGAGAGTAGAGGCTAATATTTCATAATGGTGAAAACAGAACACTGATTTTTTCGGAATGAAATTTTTCAATCTAATAGGGTATCGCGCCACTTGGGCGGTGGCTTCTATATTCGTCTGTTTTCCACTATAACTCAGTCAATTTTGAACCAATTGACTTGAAATGTTGTACACTGGTAGATACTATACCTATCTCACCACATTCCAAAAGTTGTGTCAATTGGTTCAAATTTGACTGAGTTATAGTGGAAAACAGACGAATATAGAAGCCACCGACCAAGTAGCGCGATTCCCTATGTTGAATTTATTAATCTTTATGTTCAAATCACATACTGACTTACTTGTAGCATGATGAAACGGTAATAAATTTAATTTTGTAATCGAAAATTGAACTTTCCTTGTTTGGTAGTTACGTCTTTTTACTGGTTCTAAAACATGATACACGGAAAAAACAGATTACCTAAAAAATACGTTAAAAGAACGCAAAAATAAGTATACCGCTTGAACTTTTTACCCAGCAGTGGGTTGTTTTCTCGTTCTCCCGCTCGCATTGTTGTCAAAAACAAAGCGAGAAGCAGCTACCTAGCCGAAAATGTCCGTGCGAGAAGCCAAATTTGGGTTCTTTGTCGTTTACCTAAAAGTGGGTTTATTTCAACCCACTAGGGTACTTCGAAAGTCAACGCTAGGTAGAAAGAACCTTGCGATGGGTTGCAATTTTCTGCCGGCATCAAACGGAAACTACCCACTCAGAGCTTTAACGCGGTATAGCCAAATTTGGGTTCTCGCACGGAAGAGCCGATATGAGTGAAAAGAACCTATATTTGGGTTGATTTCTGGTTCCGTGTAGAGGGTAGGTGAAATTTGTTCCCAGTTGACAGTCAACTTATACCCCTGGTTGTCAACAGTCCTGCTACACTGAATCAAATATCCGCTTTCCATTCTATTGCATAACTCTACATGGGCCAATAACCTATTGAAAGGCAGTGGCAGTGTTATAAATACCTGACTTGACGCTTCAGTTCAGTGGTTGCTGTGATCCCCAAACGCTGGCCCGATTGATATGTTCAAGTTCAACACATTGAATAATTTTTGTTGGACGATTAATAGTTGATTTGTTATTAGTATTGGTACCCAAATTGGTACCACTGCACTGTATGTCGTGTTGTAGTATTCAGTTAGAGTTTACTTTCTATTTATTTTCAATTGTATTGCTTCGTTTTTTTCCTTGAAATTTGGAAAACAATTTCCACTTGAAATTCCGTCCGCTAAGGGCTTCATCCTTCGTAACGAAACTTTTTCCATTTTTCTCCGGCCTCAAAGAGTTGTTGCGAAATGCCAACAAGGAAAAACACAAGTTTGAAAAGCGTTTTTATTGTGCCGCATTCACTGTGGAAAAAATGTGGAAAATTTCTACTTCCTCCTGACCTACCGGTGCGGCCACTATTGTACCAATGTTGTTCGTTTGTTTGTTTTCAATAAACCACGCGGATGTAAAAGTTTTCTCGAGCGGACGTTTGTTTCACCAGAATCAAAGGAGTAAATTGTATTGTTGATTTCCCCCCAGTTAGAGGAAGCCACCAGGTAGCAGTTTGACTTCCTGACCTCCTCCGCAGTGACGTCGATTCCCCTGTTCTTGTTTCGATTACCGATTCAACAAGCGTAATAAAAGCATAAATCATTTTAGTTGAGGAGAGCTTGTTGGAAGGCTCTTTGTAAATCAACCGATTGGAACAAATTACCGCACTTGAATGCAGTTCATTGTTGGTGATCGACCAACCGCCCGTCGTCGTCCGGGTGGAGAGTGATGCAACTCACGGGCTACCAGAGAATGGTCCTCTTGCAGGTTGAACGACGAAGACTGCAGACACAGAGTCCTACCCGTTAATTAAATTACAAATCAGATATCGTTTGTGTTCAGTTTGCTGCTGGTTTGCTCCTGAAGTATACCCTACGCACTGTACAGACTTTCCAATAGGACTATAGTCTATCGAAACGACAGATATTTAGAACCTAGGTCTACCGTAAAGTAACTACATAGCTAACATATACTAGATACTTTGAGGTGAGTGGAAGTCAAGGATTCTTTCCAACGGCAAGCTTCTACCAGCAACCAAGTTTGCAGCATCATCACAAGAGCGAGTCGAGTAAATTGTCGATTCGTAGTCAATCGAGCGTGCATTTACGTGTACAAAGAGCCCACCTACTAGAACACCCATCTTCGGCACACAGCATCCAACGAACGCAACTCACATGGCATGGGTGGATGCAAAAGTTTGTTCAACTGAGAAATCCGTTGATAAGCAGGCCGTGCGTGCGTGTCGGTCGAGCATGGTTCACTTGGATCTATGTACTATTAAAGTCCCTTTAAGGGCCAAACACAATGACAACGGCAAGCACGGAAACATTCCTAGGAATTCCTTCAGGGATTACTCCAAAGTTCCTTCTGTAATTCCTCCAGGAGTTCCTCTTGAGATTCCTAAAGGAGCTCCTTCCATAATTCCTCCAGGAGTTCTTTTTGGGATTCCTTCAGGATTTCCTTCTGAGATTCCTTTAGAGGTCTCTTTCGAGATTTCTCCAGGAATGTCTTCCGGAGTTCTTCCAGGTGTTCTTTCCAGGATTCCTTCAGCCCAACTAACAATTGCAAGCCACAAACAAGCAAGCTTGCTGAATTGTTGCTTAATAATGGTAATGATAGCTGAACTAAAATTATGCTCTACACATTACTGTTTAAATGATTTTTCAATTGAGAAAATAGTCAATGTTCGACTTTCCTCATCGGTATCAACAATGATAAATTAAAACACTTTTCAAAAGTTTAACAAGAAATTTATTCGACAAGCATTGATTCCTTAACAAAAGAGTTTAACAAAACATTTGTCTGCATCTTATTAAGCTGGTGTATCGATAAGTATATTTTCCTGAACAATGTGCTTTTCACTTGTCAAATAAACGCCTTCAGCCCGTCATAGTTTGACTCGGAACTTTGTTCGGATTATGGGATAAATCATGGCTAAAACTGTTTAGACAACCAAGTTATTAAAGAACCAAAATTTTAAACAAATCAAATAAAATAAAACAGAATAGAATTATGTAGATTAACATTGAGTGCCAAGAGACGTAATCAACATAAAAATGAGGCATTTATTTATTATTATTAATCTGTAACAAGATGTACCTTGATTATTATATATTTTATCTTCCGCAGCAGTTCGATTGTACGAGACGCTTGGATCGATGCATTTGACATTTCAGTGCTGTCGTGTTTACTGAATATTGTTCTCACAGTCACCTAGATAACCAAAAAGCATTCAGAAATCGACACATTTGAAGTATCCCTAAACATCCTTATGCACTATTTATTGAACATTATATCAAGATTACATAACACAAGCATAAATAAAAAAATGTTTAACGGATCTTCGACTGAGCATGAGTAGATTACCTGAACAGATGCTGTGAATGCACCATGTCCAAGACCATACCACACCACATATTGTCATACAGTTTTAAAGATCGATATTTAATAATAAAAATAAAAACATTTTCAAATCGCAATAAGTTCGTCTGGAAACAATATCTTCAATAAGGACCAACACTTTTTGGCCGCATTCGATACAAGTTTTCTCACCGTGCGATAAAAATACTGACAGCGAAATCAGAATGGAAAACACGTGTTTTGTGCTGAACAGCTGTTAAAGTACAAGGCGATGTTCAGTAGATTACCATGTGCTGTGCTAATTCACCACTGCTGAACACAAGTTCAGGAGTGATCATTATTGAGTCATGGGAAGATTATGTTTTGCTTTTGGTGCTGCATCTCACCATCTCTAGGATGGCGCAGATAGGAAGGCATGCGGCTGGCAATCGACAGGTTTCGAGTTCTAATCCGGATTTAGGTAATTTTATATGTAATTCTTATTTCATAATAGGTGTTCTCAACATCAGTGCAAATAATTACTCTCGTGAGAGTTCAACATTTTTGCATTTTATTTATTTTCTGTCATTTTTGCCAATGCTCAATAACAACTTTCCTGTATATTGTAAAACGCTTTGAACAACAAAAAATTAAGTTGGTGCACAACATGATGCTTAATAACTTCTCCAAATTTGTGTGAACAAAACCCGAACACAGGTTGTACGTGAAAATAATTCAAATGTTATTCAACATTATGCTGAATTATTTCGTCATAATGGTGTCTGTTAAATGAGTGATTGTTAGTTGGGAGGTGTTCCGTCTGGGATTTCTCCCGGAGTTCCTTCCTGAATTCCTGCAGGAGTTCCTTCCTAAATTCCTCCAGGAATTCCTTCCAGGAGTTCCTTCTGAGATTCCTCCAGGAATTCTTTCCGGGATTCCTTCAGGAGTTCCTTCTGAGATTTCTCCAGGAGTTCCATCCAGAATCCTTCCAGGAGTTCCTTCCAGAATTACTCCAGGAGTTTTTTTTATGGGATTCCTCCAGGAGTTCCTTCTAGAATTTCTCCAGCAGTTTCTTCCTGAATTCCTTTGGAATTTCGTTTCGAGATACCTCCAGGAGATCTCTTTGAGATTCCTTCTGGAGTCCTTCCGAGGTTACTCCACGAGTTCCTTCCGGGATTCCTCCAGGAGCCCGTTCTGGAATTCCTTCAGGAGTCGTCTCCTGGATTGCTCCAAGAGTTTCTTCCGGGATTCATCAAGGAGGTTTTAAGAAGTTCCTTCTGGGGTTCCTCCAGGAATCCCTTCCGAGGCTGCTCCAGGAGTTCCATCCGGTAATTCTCCAGAAGTTCCTTGTGTGATTGATCCAGTAGTTCCTCCTGGGATTCCTTCAGGAGTCTTTTCCAAGGTTCATCAAGGAGTTCCTTTCGGGATTTCTGCAGGAGTTTCTTTCGGGATTCAGCCAGGAGTTCCTCTTAGGATTCTTTCAGGAGCTCCTCCCGAGATTAATGCAGGAATTTCTTCTGGTATTCCCCCAACTAACAATCACTCATTTAACAGGCACCATTATAACGAATTAATTCAGCAAAATGTTGAATAACATTTGAATTATTTTTACGTACAACCTATGTTCGGGTTTTGTTCACACAATTTTGGAGAAGTTAAAAAGCATCATGTTGTGCACCAACTTAATTTTTTGTTGTTTAAAGCGTTTTACAAATGTACAGGAAAGTTGTTATTAAGGCTCAAGCATCCGTCATCATTTTTCGAAAAATAAAAAGCAGTTTTCTCGCTGTAAACCAAAACAAGGGTCATGAAAATATATTCACTGCATTATATTCCTCATGTGGAGTACAGTGAATATATTTTCATAGCAAAAGCTTTTGTTTTGAACGAAAAAACTGCTTTCAAATGTTTGATGATGACGATGATTTCAATGACGAAAAGTTCAACGTTAAGCTGCAGCAAAAATGACTGAAAATAAATAAAATGCAAAAATGTTAAGCTCTCACGAGAGTAATTATTTGCTCTCATGTTGAGACCACCTACTATGAAATAAGAATTACATATAAAATTACCTAAATCCGGAGATGGTGAAATGCAGCACCCAAAGCAAAACATAATCTTCCCATGACTCAATAATGATCACTCCTCAACTTGTGTTCAGCAGTGGTGAATTAGCACAGCACGTGGTAATTACTGCTGTTTGGCTCTTGTGTTGTTTTTGTATCGCTGCGTAAAATTCCCGATCTACTCTCTGCTCAAACGTAATAAAATCACCGATCACCGCTAAAACCGCTCCGACATCATCAATCATCCGCCCTCAATAGTTGGTATCAGTTCTGTACAGGTAGGATTAGTGATTTTCGCATAAATCCGAGCTGGCTTGAGAGTGGAAGCTCAGCTCACACCGCCATTGCCTCCTCCAGCAATCATTCCCACCTCGCCGCTCTCCGCCTGTACCCACTGACCACTACACTCAAGCGCTGCCGTCACATCGAAAATCTCCAATAAGAATTTCACCATCGCTCGCTGCATCCCGCCGTTGCTCCATAAATCTGTGTGGTCAAACAAATACTGTAAGATTTCACCTGCCGAATACAAGTCCGTTTCCCGCCCTGTTTTATCACTACGCATATCCGAACACCCCGAACCGAACACATCGGCCGATCGTCATCATCGCATCTCGCCATTCATCACTGATCAAACCGTCAATCTACCTGTGTGTGCCTGTGTTGCTTTCTCCAACATCAACCAGCCAGTCATCGCTGACGTCATCGTTTCATCCACTACCAGTTGAGTTCTAACACGTGAGTTTAGATTTTTCTTTTCGCTCTCACACTCGCACACACTTGCCTCTGTTACTGGGATCATCGTCGATTGTTTTTTGGAGTAAGCCATCTATCCGTCCCTAGTGGCATTGTCCCTAGTGGCAGCCAGTTTGATCGTTATGGTGACTTGGTGCATCACAGAATTTTCATAGGAATCATTGACTTTTTAATTTTCAATGATTGTTTGCCTCGCGTTTTTGAAGTGATAAAAAACGGGCAATTCTGCAGTCACGCAGCTGAAAAAGTATCATCACACTCACCACGAGTGAGCATATGGGATGATTCATTTTCATCCAAATTTGCGCTTTGGTAACTGAGTTTTATCACTTTGAAATTTCGAGCGAGATTTCAATGATGCTGATGACGCACTACGCGTCGTTATGTCGGAAATTTGTGAGAAATGTGCAAATCATATCAGCGGCGAGTCCGTTAAGTGCGGCGGTTTCTGCTCATCGGTGGTTTGCATGCGATGTTCCTGTATACCCGAAGATGCAGTCGCATCAGTTCGTTCCTGCATGCATCTAGTTTGGGTGTGCACGGCTTGTAAAAACCTGATCGCCAAAGCACGTTTTGCTAACTCGTTGGTGTCAGTCAACAAAGCAAACGAATCTGTGATCGAGTCAATGAAAAATGAAATTCGAGATAGCATTCTGGCAGACATCAAAACCGAAATTCGTTCTAATTTTAAAACCCTGATCAACTCTGTGCCCCGTACTCCAGCTTCACTCTATCATACACCGCATGCACCATCAAGTAGAAGCAAGCGTCTTCGTGAGAACGATGGTGATGATGATGATTTAGTTCCACGGCGCCCAGCAAAAGCTATGTGCGGCGTTGGAACGAGTGCTGCTATCGCCGATCTGGTTGTCCCAGAAGCTGCTGAGCAAGATTCCGCCAAATTCTGGTTGTACCTGTCAGGTATTTTGCCTGAGGTGTCTGAGAGCAAAGTTGTCGAGCTTGTAGAATCCCAGTTGAAAACAAAAAATCTGCAGGTGACAAAACTAATCCCTCGTGGTAAAGATATTAGAACGTTAACATTTGTGTCGTACAAAATTGGTGTGCCACTCGAACTCAAGTCTACTGCTCTAGCATCGGAAACCTGGCCACGCGGGATCCGTTTTCGAGAATTCGAAGATAGTAGGAGCAATAAGCAGTTTTTTTGGAGACCTGCAACCGCGACACCCAACCTTGCGGTTTTGTCCGAGACACCGAAAGGACCATCAGTCCTCCATCGTTAGTTTCGGTGGAACTGGCTATTCCTGAGGAACCTGTTCACCTCGATAGTTCGCTCCCTTCAGAGATTGGAATCTCATCGCCCCACGTCGTCAACTCGCCTCCTCCATCGAATAGAGTGAACGTTCCATGTACCATCTACTATCAAAATGTTGGTGGGATGAGAACCAAAACTAATAAGTTTTTCCTGCAAACCGCTACTTGTGACTGGGACATTATCGTGCTGACCGAAACATGGCTGTGCAACGACGTGAATAACGCTGAGCTGTCATCTAACTACAATGTCTACCGCTGTGACCGAAACTGTGCGACAAGTCGTTTGCAAAGAGGAGGAGGTACGCTCGTTGCTGTTAAAAAGTCACTATCTAGCGCAGCTGTTGCCCTTGATAGGTCGGATTCTTTGGAGCAAGTCGTCGTAAAAGTATCGTTATCGTCTAATTCTCTCTTTGTATGCGGGATCTATTTAAGACCTAACAGCGAACCTGGTAAATATGCAGCTCATTCCGATTGCGTGGATCAAATTATCAACAAAGCGGCCAGCGGAGATTCCGTTGTAATTGTTGGTGATTACAATCTGCCCCGATTACTCTGGTCTTATGATGACGATATCGATGCTTACCTTCCAACTAACGCGTCTTCGGAGCAAGAGGTTGTATTCGTGGAAAGCATGGTAGCTAGTGGACTATATCAGATTTGCAACGTTCGCAATACTAACGATAGACTGCTTGACCTAGCATTTGTGAAGAATAGCAGAGAAGTTGAGCTAATTGAAGCGCCCTCCTGTATTTTACCCTCTGACCGTCACCACAAACCGTTTGTATTACGCTTGACCGCCCACAGTGCAAGTGTGGACTACGACGCAGTTCCCATTAGCCAAGATTTTGACTTCAATCGATGTGATTATGAAGCACTTTGTGAGGATCTACGTTTGCTGAATTGGAACGATTTATTTGACGGAGCAAACGTCAACGAAGCTGTTGCTATTTTTTACGATCTGGTGTTCGCCGCTATTAGCAGACACACTCCTCTTCGCAGACCTAATTTGCACCACTCGTACAGCCAGCCTTGGTGGAATGCCGAGCTTCGACATCAACGAAACGTTCTTCGCAAGGCTCGCCGTCGATTTCTTCGCAGCCGTACTGACCAAAACAAGTATCATCTACGAAACCTCGAGGTTGAATATAACGAAAATGTGACGTCTGCTTTCCGTGAGTACATCAACCGAATTGAAGATGTGGTCAAGACCGATCCCTCCTCTTTTTGGCGTTTCTTCAAACGTAGAAAAGACACGCAGTTCATTCCTTCAGAACTGTCTCTTGGCGATACAAAAAGCCATGACACAGAAGGATCAGTTGAGCTTCTCGCTGACTATTTCAAATCGGTTTACAATGTTGTTCCTCCGCCGAACTCTCCGGACCTGACAGAAACCTTGCCGTCGTTTAACATCCATCTGCCGTTGCCTACACTAACCGTAGAAGAAGTTACAAAAACACCGAAATGTATTGATTCGTCCAAGGGGCCCGGACCGGATAAACTTCCCCCTGCGTTAATTCAACGTTGCGCCGAATCATTTGGACCGCCTGTTTGCCGAATATTCAACATGTCACTCTCGGAAGCCGTTTTTCCGGAAGCATGGAAACTGTCCGTCGTCACGCCCATTCATAAAGCCGGTAACTCCCACGACGTTAGAAACTATAGACCAATCTCCATTCTTAGCTGTTTAGCCAAGACGCTCGAACTTTTGGTTCACAATCGTATGTACTCTGCGGCGAAGCCGATAATATCGCAAAATCAGCACGGTTTTGTGAAGAATAGGTCTACTACCATAAACCTGATGGTGTATGCTAGCGCACTAAACTCTGCTTTAGAAAAGCGTTCTCAAGTGGATAGTGTATACGTCGACTTTTCTAAAGCTTTCGATAAAGTTCCCCACGAGTTAGCGATGAAAAAGCTTGAGCGCTTAGGTTTCCCCGATTGGTTGATAATGTGGTTACGCTCATATCTTCGAGACAGATCCGCATACGTCAAACTGAGATCAGCAAAATCGGCGTCTTTTGAAACACCGTCCGGCGTGCCGCAAGGAAGCCACCTCGGCCCACTAATTTTTATCCTATTTGTCAATGACTTGACTTACCGTTTGATGTCAAATCATCTTTTGTACGCAGATGATTTGAATATATATCGAGTTGTCAGTTCAATGGTTGACTGTGCCGCCTTGCAGCAAGATGTCGACACTGTAGCAGAATGGTGTGTCGCAAATGGAATGGAGATGAACGCTCTGAAGTGCAAGGTAATAAGTTTCAACAAATCGCGGGGACGATTAAACTTTGAGTACACAGCCAACGGTGTCATATTGGAACGCGTTACAACGATTAAGGACTTGGGCGTGATAATGGATTGTAAGCTGAGCTTTAATGAACACATCACAACGACCACGGCAAAAGCTTTTGCTGTGTTAGGCTTTATTCGTCGAAATGCTTCCGAGTTCCGCGATGTGTATGCCCTAAAAGCTGTGTATTGCGCGCTTGTTCGCAGCTTGCTCGAATATGCTGTCCAGATCTGGGCGCCACATCATGAAGTGCATATCATGCATATTGAAAGAGTGCAACGTAGCTTCGTCCGTTTCGCTTTGCGGCGATTACCTTGGAATGATCCGCTAAGGCTGCCCCCGTATGAGCAGCGGCGCCAACTGATCAAACTTGAATCCCTCAAAGATCGACGAGTATTCCTGCAAAGAATGTTTGCTTACGATATTGTTACAAACCGGATCGACTGCCCTTCGCTACTGGAACAAGCTAACTTCTTAGTACCTGTACGCCGTACTCGTCAAAGGTTGTCGTTTTGGATCCCTGGACATCGGACGCTCTTTGGTCAGAACAATCCTTTAGAGTAATGTTTTAAATTGTTGAACACTGTTGAATCGTTTGATTTTGTAATAAGTAGAAATAGGTTTAAAGTTAGTATTAGGTAATAGGATAATTACTCAGTCTGTACAGCTACTGCTGAAGACATAGTCAAAAAATAAATAAAATAAACTGAACAACGCCTTATACTTCAACAGCTGTTCAGCCCAAAACACGTGTTTTCCATTCTGATTTCGCTTTCAGTATTTTTGTCGCACGGTGAGAAAACTTGTATCGCATGCGGCCAAAAAGTGTTGGTCCTTATTGAAGATATTGTTTCCAGATGAACTAATTGCGATATGAATATGTTTTTATTTTTATTGTTAAATATCGGTGTTTAAAAATGTATGACTATATGTGGTGCGATATGGTCTTAGACATGGTGCATTCACAGCATCCGTTCAGGTAATCTACTCATGCTCAGCCGAAGATCTGTTAAGCATTTTTTTTTATTTGTGCTTTTGTCATGGAATCTCGATAATATGTTCAATTAATAGTGCATAAGGATGTTTAAGGATACTTGAAATGTGTCGATTTCGGAATGCTGTTTGGTTATCTAGGTGACTGTGGGAACAATATTCAGTAAACACGACAGCACTGAAATGTCAAATGCATCGATCCAAGCGTCTCGTACAATCGAACTGTTGCGGAAGATGAAAAACTATAATAATCGAGGTAAGGTACCCCAGGGCAAGTGAGAATCCGGGGCAAGTGAGACCTACAGCTATAATTTTTTTTATTTTTCATTTTTAAGGCAAACATTCTTCCTGGAAAACATAGGTATCACACCAACGGATACTTTGAATTCAAAAATTGTTATTGTTCTCACCATAAATAGACCATATATGTTATTGTTGTTCATATGTAATTTTCAATTCACTAAATGAGATTAACGTACTCTACTACATTCGTCGTTTTGAAATAGAATAACAAATAATGTAAAACTTTTTCAATTTCAGGATGATATTTGGAGTGCTTGCAAATTATTTTAGGCGAAAAAGCTGTAATTTATTTTCATTTATTACCTTTAGTTAACTGCTCTCACTTGCCCCAGTGCATTTCAGCATCTGGGGAAAGTGAGACCTATGGGAGTCAACAAACACAATTCATAGTATAATCTCGCTTTCTTCATCCTAAGTCGAAATTTACACAAAAGTGAAGTAAAAATTCGGCGCCTTAAGTAATCAATCGTTGAATTATACTTAATTACCTCTACTCTGATGATGAAGCTATTGTTTAAAATGGTAAAGTCTTGGGTAGAACATATTTGTTTCAAACCATCTTTTTTCATATTTTCGTCTAAGCGAATTCTATTGTTTTTTCGTTTTTCACTGCATAATGAGCTTTCTTGAGTGTTAAGGAACCAGCCATAAAGTATGAAAAAAATTGAAAAACGTTCAAAGTTCAAGATATAAAAATATTTATTCAATGACCGTAAAATTGTGTAAGAAAAAACATAACATCTGTAAGTCACGAAAAATCTTTTGGCGAGATTCATCAACTACGTAATATGAAAAGCAAGTTTGGAAATCTTTCGGCTTTTAACTTAATGGCGCTTTTTGTATAAAAAAAAAACAATTTGTTTTGCACGAGCTGCTAGAGTTAAATCAATTTTTTTCTCAGTGATTCGTTATTATATGTGTTACGTAATTTATGCACGATACCACAAAAATCTTCTAACATAAATCGCTAAACATAGTAATTCGTATAAGATATTTATAATTTATGCTGCCTTACATATATGCAGCAACTATATTAAGCCATTTGTATAGATATTCCGAATAAGTCCCACTTGCCCCGTGATACGGAGTAAATGAAGATCTGCTCCACTTTTCATTATATGCAAAATATACAGAATGTAAAAAAATTGAAATAGTTTTAATGACCGTTAATAAGAAGAAATATACCAACAATGTCTTTTAGAACCATTGGAATTTTAAAATTATTTATGTTTAGAGTTTTTTGGCTTGACAAAATCAAACTAGCATTTTTTTAGGTCCCACTTGCCCCGGGGTACCTTACAAGATATCTTGTTACAGACTAATAATAATAAATAAATGCCACCCCGAGCAGAAGGGCATACCTTACAAATACCATGGGAAGACCAACATGTGCTCTAATACCTAAAATTGCTATTGCTGCGTTATTCTACGAAATGTTATGAGGACATCACAATAACAGTTGGATGTATTTGAGGAGAGTTTGGTATTGATGTAGTATTTGTTAGATTAGCAGTGAAAATAAGCGAAGAACAAGATTTGCTATTACATCATGAAGTCGTCGAACAAATGAAACATTTAATAACAAGACATGTGATTAGTTTCTTATTCAATAACTTTGGGATAACAAATACAGCACTTGAAATTTTAGGTATGCATTCATCATTGAAATAACAAGACTTGTTATTTTCTAGGTGTTATGTATACAAAATTTTGGTATTCGTTTTTGTTATTTTGCCTCTTATTACCACCTAATGAAGGGCATATCAAGGTATCTTGATAAGTTATTCTCTTGTTATTTTCTTCTGCTCGGGACATTTTTACGTTGATTACGTCTCTTGGCGCTCAATGTTAAACTACATAATTCCATACAATAAGTGCTTCGTTTAAAATTTTGGTTCTTTAATAACTTGGTTGTCAAAACGGTTTTAGCCATGATTTATCCCATTATCCGAACAAAGTTCCGAGTCAAACTATGACGGGCTGAAGGTGTTTATTTGAAAAGTGAAAAGCACATTGTTCAGGAGCATATGCTTATCCATTCATCAGCTTAATAAGGCCGCACGGGACGACGTGTAATTTTTCATATCTTCCCTCTCTTTCTAACAATTTGCCTCACGATTTTGAAGATGCAAATATCAATTTCCAGTGCACTGATGTAGCTGAAACATTAATCGATTGTGCACCGCAAGTGAGCAAATGAACGATCAAATTTCTAGCCAAAAATATGAAGTAGAAGTTGAGATTTGCATCTTTCTAACAAAAGAGCAATGGCGGACAATTCAACCATCGTCCCGTCCGGCCATAAGATGCAGACATGTTTTGTTAAACTCTTTTGTTAAGGAATCAATGCTTGTCGAATCAATTTCTTGCTAAACTTTTGAAAAGGGTTTTTAATTTATCATTGTTGATACCGATGAGTAAAGTCGAACATTGACTATTTTCTCAAATGAAAAATCATTTAAACAGTAATGTGTAGAGCATAATTTTAGTTCAGCTATCATTACCATTATTAAGCAACAATTCAGCAAGCTTGCTTGTTTGTGACTTGCAATTGTTAGTTGGGTATGTAACGCCTCTGTAATGTCTCCGAAATTCGCCGAAAATGTTTGGAAACTTACTGAAATTTTCCGAAATCCTCTTAAAACCCTCTCGCACCTCCTAAAACGCCTCTGAAACCTCCCTGGAACCCCTTGTAAAGCCCCTGAAACGCCCCTAAAAGCCCAACTCAACGCCCTCCTAAAACCCCTAAAACCTTTATACATCTCCTGTGAGGCATCGTACACAAATTACGTAATGCTAGCGTTACAGTCCATACATTTTTTTAAATTTCCATACAAAAAGCGTTAAATGGCCGGTTTTAGCGTTACGTAATTCGTGTACTATGCCTTATTTGACTTTTCTACGACAATAGCGCTTTTTTAACCCTAAAAGGGATACCTGGGGTCCATCGGACCCCAGGCGCCTTTCAGAGCTCGTCTTTGATGAAACACACTCAGCGAGGTGACGAAACTGAGGCCATGAAGGTATCCCTTTTAGGGTTAATAACGCGGTTTATTTGATGTGGGTTGGCTTTGTATGGTTATGATGATTAACCTGGGCTTGTTAGGGGAATATCTGTAAATAAAAAGAAAATCGCGTTAAGTACTGTTCCTTTGAATTCCACTAAGAATTTGCATCCTTTGACAGATACGTTTTTCGACCTCAACTGTAAGGTCGTTTTCAGTGTCTTGTACTTGAGTCGAGTCAAGTACAAGACACTGAAGACGACCTTACAGTTGAGGTCGAAATACGTATCTGTCAAAGGATGCAAATTCTTAGTGGAATTCAAAGGAACAGTACTTAACGCGATTTTCTTTTTGTATGATTGTTTGTATGGTAGATCTTTTCTAGTACTACAACTTTGCCAAAGGAAGTATGGTGCTATCTTGTATTTAATACGCCTGAAATATTCGCCCACGGCTTCAATAAGCTCTGGGATTATAGCATTCCCGAACCAACCGTGTAGAAGGAAATCCGTCTGTACTCTGTAGTCTTGCCCAAAAACACCACCGAATCAGAATGGGAATGAAAAAAAAAACAATGACTTGACAGGTTTGTGTAAGGAGTAGATAGCTCGCACGTGTTTGTTTTTATATGTACACGATTTTATGCCTCAGTGGCATGGTTCCATGACTCGTAGTCATGATTTCAGGAAGTAAATTATTTTATAACTTCACTGCTTTTTCGTTATGAACAAGGGGGCGGATTTTTCCCATGTATTAGTAGAAAATATTATGGTTATTAAATCTCACTATAATTTGAAAACGCTGTATCGTCGTCCAGGGACTATTCGGCTTTGTAGAAGAAGCAAAATAACAGGAGTGAGTAATCTGCAGAGCCCATACAGCCACAACCGCAAGGGCACCATGCCGACGATGGTGGATTCGATTCCCAATTGGTCCAGGATCTTTTTATAGAGAAAGCTTCCTTGACTTCTTTAAGCCTAGAGTATCTTCGAGCCTGTCATACGATGTACACATACCAAATGGTCGTTACCAATGCACAATGGTTCACGAAACAGATTAACGAGGAAAAATGCATTCAGCGTCTTCAAATGATTTTCTAGATTAATATGGTCTTCTACAAAGTTGTTCCTAAAAATAAGGCCCTCTTTTCAATATACATGAAAATTAGGGTGGCCCATATTTTCAAAGAAATTGGGAACCAAACTTTTTTATTTGCAAGAATAACTATATACATTCTTCGGGATAGTTGTAGATCTATCAATTCTGAGCAAGTTTGCTTAAGACACTTTTTATGTAGCTTTAAAATTGACCGATCTAGAGGTATTTTTCTGAATAAGCTTAGGGTGGTTCAAGAAAAACTTTCTGGCGTTAACATTTTCAGTTTTGATTTTACATCAAAGTCGCCCATGAAACACTTGTAGAGCATTTGAATACGCGTCGTTTCGTGTGCTGAGATGGTCGTTATCTCTTTTGGTTCAAAAGTTACAGACATTTTTCTAAAAAAAATCATAGTTTTTTTAAAAGGTGTTATGACGGGTTGGAACAAACATAAAAAATATCTTTTGCCCGCATTCAAAAGAAGAAATGTTGTTATGAAACATATCAAAAAATTAGAGGGGTGTTATTTTTGTAACTCAAGTAAAAAATACTTGAAAAGTGCCTATTTTTTCTAGAAAATCATCAATATCTTTTGAACGGAATGACGTAGCAAAATTTTCAGCGCACGAAAAGGCGCGTTTTTGGAAGTTCTAAAAGTGGTTCTCAGGCGACTTTGACGAGAAATGTGAAACAAAAAAGATAAAGCAATAAAACGATTTGTTCTAGCGTCACCCTATGGGAAAATGTTCCAAATTTGGTCAAAACAGTTCAAACCCTTTATCTTTTTTGTTTCAAATTTCTCTTCAAAGTTGTCTAAGAACCAGTTTCAGAGCTTTTAAAAACGCACATTTTCGTGTGCTGAGCATGTTGCTACGTCATTCCGTTCAAAAGATATTGATGATTTTCTAGAAAAAATAGGCACTTTTCAAGTATTTTTCACTTGAGTTACAAAAATAACACTCCTCTAATTTTTCGATATGTTTTATAACAACATTTCTTCTTTTGAATGCGAGCAAAAGATATTTTTTATATTTGCCCCAACCCATCACAAACCCTTTTTAAAAAAATATGATTTTTTAGGAGAAACGCCTGTAACTTTCGAATCAAAAGAGATAACGACCATCTCAGCGCACGAAACGACGCGTCTTCAAATGCTCTACAAGTGTGTCTTGGGCGACTCTGATGAACAACCGAAACTGAAAAATTTAACGCCAGAAAACCGGATTTTCTTGAACCACCCTAAGCTTATTCAGAAAAATACCTCTAGATCGGTCAATTTCAAAGCTACATAAAAAGAGTTCTCAGTAAACTTACTTAAAATTGAGAGATCTACAACTTTTTCGAAGAATGTATACAATTATTGCAATTGCAAATAAAAAAGTTTGGTTACCAATTTCTTTGAAAATATGGATCACCCTAATTTTCATTCACATTTTAAAGAGGGCCTTATTTTTAGAGACAACTTTGTGGAAGATCATATAAATCTAGAAAATCATTTGAAGGCGTTGAATGCATCTTTCCTCGTAAATCTGTTTCGTGGACCATTGTGCATTGCTAGTGTTACGAGACAATGGCTCATACTATCATGATCATAAATCATGGTGTATTTTTATAAAACGAAAATGTACTAGGCTCATGAAATCATGAGTCGTTTTTATGATTTTTAGAAGCAGAATTTAACCCGTGCAGAATTTTGAATCTTTTTACTATCCAGAGCACGAAACTAATCACAATGCCAAACACTTGACCAAACACTCACCCACCCACTTCGGATGGTTAACCTCCATCACCAGACAATCATACCTCACCCACATCCATCGCATCTGCCAGGTTGTCAAAGAAGTTGGTGAAAAGATTAACTCACCACTTATCTAGAAGACTAGACAGTGGTACGGGTCGTTACCGGCATCCCCGCAACGGAGTCTTGGATCATATAGTCATCACTGCCCAAACCTAGCCATATCCCCAAGAATATCCCCTCCTTGTGCCCTCAGGTTGACACTAAAGTGCAGGCAAAGAATTGACCGGATCCGGAACCCCCCGTCGTCGTCGTCGGAAGACGACACAAGACATCACTTTCCCGGGGGTAAACCACAAGAGCAAGCAAACGAACCGCCATACCGCTGAAGATGTGCGGGTTTGGTAAATTGACTCCGGCCGCCGGTCGGCCACGGCCGGTGTGTCTTGTTTCTTCTTTGGATGGGTTAGTAGACCGAAAAGAAGTTTTTGTAATTACGTTGTGAAAAGTTGAACATTTCAGTTGGCTGAAGTATGCTGAAATGGCCTACTTTTCACCCCTAATGCAAGTGTGCCGAAAAGTACTACTTTTCGGCACTCTTAAGAGTGCTGAAAAGTAGCACTTTTCGGCACTTTTGCTCGTACGCACTTTTTATTTACCACCATGCCTTCCGTAGATTCAGCCTCTGCCTCTACATCTACTGAGCAGCTTGAATCCGAATCAGGACGATTTCAATTCGGATTCAAACTACAACTCAAGTGTAGAGGCAGCTGCTGAATCTGCTTTTGCTTTTGTCCGCACACAACTGTTTGACAACGGGAGCTCGATCGTTGGTGACGCCTACTACACCAGGGCCTACCTGATCAAACGAAAAATTACGCCGACACGCTTGAGCGCGCGCACGTGGTTCCTACTGATACATGTTTGTGTAGCTAGAAAAGATCGCACTAAATGGGGTTTTTCGTAATTACAAAAAACTTTGTATGCAACTCGTTGCAAAACTCGATTTTTTCAGCACTCGTCGTATTTATCCAACTCGGCAAGCCTCGTTGGATAAATGTACGACTCGTGCTGAAAAAATCATCATTTTGCAACTTGTTGCATAAATAACTATTTTCCAACCCCAAAAATCTGAATATAAAGTCTAAGAAGCTTAAGCCTTCTTCGACACTGGCTGGTGGTAAAAAACGGACGAGTGAGCGTTGATGACAGTATCTCCCTGGTTGGATGATACACTCATGGGTCCTATAAATTACTCCCATGATGTATAAAAAGGTTTATAGAATCACACAACGTTCAAAACTTGAAGATCCTGAAGTGATGGTTGACATCCCTTCTTTATCCCAATAATCACCGTATAATTTACTGTTATGACGACAAACATATTTTGAAGCTTATGTTCTTATTGAAAAAAAAAAAAATGTAAAATGCATCACGAAAATGGCGTTAAATTACTTTTTGTGATTACACACATTAGTAATTATTGATTGAAGTCTAGCGATTCCCCCCTTGTCGTTTTGATTGTCAACCTTTTTTCTTCTCGAAATCCGTTTGTTTGCATCGTTACTGGTTGTCGTTGGCTAGATATAAACGGAAAGTCCCCAAAATTTCATCCCTTCCAAAAAAATACATTGTTCTCTCTAACATCGACCACGGCGAGTTTAACGGTTCCCCAAAACTAACAAAGTATAAAATAAAAATCCCAATAAACATGTAAAATATATTTCAAATGAAATTGGCTCCTTTATTCCTAGGGCACATGAGCCTTCAACTAAAGGATTAAAGCAACATGCGACATATGCTTGAAAAGACTGTGTTGGAAGAATGTACTATAGATATCATTGAATCTTCTTCAGATCATTATAATGTAGAATACAATTAAACTTCACGTCACCTTAGATCGATCATAAATTGGTGCTTATTTATTACACTCAAATGGCCATGTAGTATCCGGAACCATTCCGAAGATATTCCGGATTGTGCTGGGGCCAGGGGGTGGGAAAGGGGTCTGTTTTTTCAAATGGCTAAAAGTGATTATTTCGTGTGTGTTGTGTTTTAGAGGTCCTCACGGAACCTGCTCCAAGTGTTACGGAGCGGCCATATCAGTTGATACATACAATTTTTCTATTCCATTCTTTCGAAATCATGAAGATTGATATGTCGCACAGCATGTTTAGGTTGAAAACCAAAAGTGTCCCCAATGAGGCCCCACGGAACCTGTCATGGGGATCCGGATGGGCCAACTTATTCAAATCTGGTTATAGCAGTTGTGTTTCACTGTTCGCAACAAAAACTTCGATGATCGTCAAAAGTCGAAAATCGATGGTTCAAACACAACAACATACGAAATATTCACTTTTAGCCATTTTGACAACCCCCTGACCCTAGCACAATCCGGAATATCGCCGGAATGGTTCCGGACCTTGCATGGCCACTTTAGTATAATAATCTAGCACCAATTTATTGATTGATTGATTTGTCTTTATTAGAGAGACTTTCAGCCCTTGGCTGGTTCGTCTCTCGCACCAATTTATGATGGGCACCCTAAAAAAAACGGATAAAAATTGACGAAATGCTAGCATTTTGGAAATGAGTTGTCAGGGTCGGGTATGTAAAGGTTAAATAAACCTCTAAACAGGATCCCCAGGGCCCATTCCGATGACCACCACAGGGCCAGATCGGGTTTGAATGTCTATTTGTGTCCTGCCGGACAGCTACCATCTGTCCGAAAAACATTGCCGAAGACACCAACATTCTATCTAGCAAAGCATTTGATCTACAACTAAATGTCTTTAGTCGTAACGAGACACCATTTGCAAAACACTGTTTTCACGCGAGCGTAACGCTGCGCTCCCAAAACTAAATCAAGAATATTTCCAAAACTATAGATTTTTCAGTAAAACTCACTTCGGCAATCTTGTTCACATCAATCCAAAGAAGAAATATCTAGAAGACTCTATTATTCAAAACCTTATTACAGAGCTAATATACGCATTTCAGTTTGAAAATTAAAAAAAAAGGTTTCTGCGATGGTATTTCGTTACGAAATGTAACATGTTATATAAAGTAAATTGGAATCAAAACCCCATATAACAAGCATTGTATCAGAAAGTACATCTAATAAGCTTGTTATAAGGTGGCGCCTATAAGTTGGCGCGTCTGTGTTAAACCATATGTTCATGAACATTATATTTGATTGTAGACGTCATTTGTTCACGAAAGTTATGTCGAATTCGTTTATTCCCGACGGTGCACTGCACCGGTGTAGCAATTGACACCGGACAAACGAACAGTTTCGGTGCAATGTGTTGACAGCTTATGATAGTATTAGTAAGAGCGTCAATGAAATTAATGAAAAATGTCGAAAATAAACATAATCAATGTTTTCATGATTCAGTGATGAACAAAATTATTTCAATTTATTTAGATTTTTACTTCCCATATCCAATTAAAAAATTTTAAAAGTTTTCGGTAATCCACTTGTACATGATAAACTTGTAATAATCAACTGTCTGTGGATCAATGATGCTTGAAAATTATTATCCATTGTAAAACACTCAATTGCAATCTAATCTAATCCAATATAATACTCTTTTGCAATTAAAAGCAACTTTACAGAATTTAAACATTTTCGTTGGCCAATAAAAAATGCTAACATACAATTTTAAACGTACGCAAATACAAAGGGGCTGTCCATAAACCACGTGGTCATTTTTTTGGGACTTTTCAAACCCCTAATGAACATTATGCAACTATTTTTCATTATGCAACTCATTTCAGTTGCATAATGAATCGGTACGGAAAAGTAAGTCATTATGATACTGAAATGAGTAGTATAAAATAGAAATTATAATACTGAATTGCATAAAACTCTTTAACCATCCTTTTGTGGCATTTGTTTGACTTTCAATGTATTTAAAAAAAAAATCAGTATTTGCTGTAATTGAAAAAAAAAAATACGGTTTTCGAAATTTTCTGTAGCTACAAAATGTTACTTCAGTAATATTTTAGTCCAATTTAAATTAAAAGATTTTTATTCTGTTCTGGGCTTATCAAAATTTTATTAAGTCAAATTTTTTCATAAATAGAGAAGTGGAACCATCTCGGCAGGGGTCCTATTTTGGGCACTTTTCTGCTATAACTTAGCCAATTCTGAACCATTTGACACAATTTTTGGAACGCGATGGGATACGTATAGTATCTAGCCGTATACAAAATTTAAAGTCAATTGGTTTGGGTCAATTGGGACAGAAAATTCTAATGGTAAAAGTATTTCATATTTCTCATTAAAATCAAGGGGAATGACATATCTTTTTCTAACCGGAAAATTCACGTTCATTCGTTCCTAACCGTCGTTAACTGCTGCTAACTGAGCAGCAGTCAGACGCGGTTAACGACGGTTAGCAACGGATAAATACGGATTTTTCCGGTTAGCAAAGTGTGATTTTCCTTGAATATTTGCGATAACAAAAAAAAGTAGTGATGGGAAAAATATACGCTGTAGCAACTCTTTGAAATTTCATTTCACCGATAAATTTTGAAGATTCCTCAGAAGTTGAAAGCCGATCAAGTTTAAATATTTTGTAAATGCACAGATTGCTGTTTGAAAACAAAACATCTCAAAATAAACAAATAATCCAAGAAAATTATTTACCTAATGCCGAAAAGAAATTAATCATTTCTACCAAAACAAAACCACGATACAAGTTCAGCGATATGCATGTATTGGTAAAACTAGCTTTGTACCTGCTAAAGACACTGTATGCTAAAGACACGAAATCTGATGATTGTTGCTATTGATGATGATTGTCGCGTCATGACGATGATGCTGTCGAGCAATGCTTTTAAAGCGCGTTTAACAGGTCTCCTGCTCGATTGGAATGACATTGACAGCAAATTTGAAATTCCAATTGGAACATTTCGTGTCTTTGCATATAGTGTCTTTAGTACCTGCTACACCGAGCTCAATCTGGGTGTAGCATTTTCTTGCACCGGTGCCAATCGAGTGTCAAAACAGAACAGGATCTGCGAATAAACGAACGCTTTCGGTGCAAGTTTGCTACACCCGGTGGCAAAGCGGTGCAGGCGGTGCAAATAAACGAATTCGACATTAGTTCCACACTGTGTTCCGTTACGCTGGAATGTGTCATTGCGTTCCAAGATGATAATATTCACCATTTTTGAGGCGCATTAATTTTATGCTTCTACAATCCCAATATTCACGATAAAATTGAATGTGCATACGCCTCGTAGCATAATAACTACTAAAATAAAACTTTGAAAAAGCTTTTCTTCATCTTAAGCTGTCATTTTTTTTTTCTGTTCGGGTGAGCCAGTATTTAGATCTTTTGTGGCATTACCCGTATCCTTAGTATTTAGTGCATGTCGTACTACTCCATTGTCATTGAGAGGCAATGAAGCATCGATTTCTGTATAGTTCCTGTTATGTTATCCCAGAGGTGCAAGAAATAGATTGCGATAAAAAGGTCCCGTTATCATAGAGATTTAAATCCCAGTGAAAGAGCGCCCCTAATCAAACACAATCTATTTGAATTCTGAGAAAAACAAAACGGTGGAACTGATATTTATCCATGCATCGGAACTCTAGCCCCATCCATGTCTTGCTTCTAGTTTAGTCCCAGGACAACAAAGAAAAACCCGGGACTTTAGGCTAGTTGCAAAACTCTGTCAAATTAGAGAATGTGTTCTGCAGTAAGAATGCACGTGAGTCCTTGAATAACCAGAACTTAACAGTCCTTGATAGGTTAGTACGCAATTAGATACGTAAAGCATGTTTGTTTTCCTAACATCAAGTGTAGTCTCGGGTGGGCAAAGTCCGATTCTTTAACTATCAGCAAGGCAGAATAAATGCAATTTTAGAAACTGTCACCAGTAACAAGGACTTTGTACCATGAATCCTTATTACCAAAACACATTACCCCAACTTCACAAACCGGATGTCACTAGGGTTCGGTTTGGTAGATCTTGAACCGTAACGCAACACATAAAGGCGATCTACCTACGTTACGGGCTCCGTTAAAGATCGAGCATATTTTAAACCCCCTCAACCATTCATCCATCAGCACGGGTCGCCTGACACCTTGGATTGGGGTTCCCTGTTTAGTGGACTTTTACCCCCGGAACAGGTGGTCCGTAGTGTTATTCTTAGCCAATTGAGACAACCGCTACCGACACTACACAGCTATCTAGGCTGATCGGGAAAAGAAGTTAATAATGATGATCAACTTCATACGGACCCGAACAGCCGACTTAAGCTGTCATAGTTTTTGTTGAAAAAAAAAACAACATCAACAATCACCATAACTTCTTTTCGAGTATGGAATTTTTTTTTCAACCAGGATTTAAAACAGTGTTATTGCTACTCTTAATACGGTTTACAAAACCTCTCGGAGAGTGGTCCATTTAGTATGTTCTTAGAGAGGTTATCAAGAGGCTTTGATGTGCTAATCAGTTTTATTGCGAGTTTTATAAAATTGGGCACGAAAATCTCTTATAGAGCCGAACAAACCATAAAATGTTACTTGGGAGTGGAATTGTAGAGTCAAACGTAGGAAAGAGTTTCTTATTCAGGTGTCTTTATAAGTAAATCTGTTCACTATCCAGAGCACGAAACTAATCACAATGCCAAACACTTGACCAAACACTCACCCACCCGCTTCAGCTGGTTTACCTCCATCACCGGGACAATCATTCCTCACCCACATCCACCACATCTGCCAGGTTGTCAAAAAACTTGGTGAAAAGATTAACTCACCACTTATCTAGAAGACTAGACAGTGTACGGGTCGTTACCGGCATCCCCGCAACGGTCTCTTGGTGTCTTGGTCAACGGTGTCTTGGATCATATAGTCTTCACTGCCCAAAACTAGCCATATCCCCAAGAATATCCCCTCCTAGTTCCCTCAGGTTGACACCGAAGCAAGCAAAGAATTGACCGGATCCGGAACCCCTCGTCCGTCGTCGGAAGACGACACAAGACATCACTTTCCAGAGGGTAAACCACTAGAGCAAGCAAACGAACTGCCATGCCGAACACGAAGATGTGCGGGTTTGGTAAATTGACTCCGGCCGGTCGGCCACGGCCGGTATGTCTTGTTTCTTCTTTGGATGGGTTAGTAGACCGAAAAGAAGTTTTTCCAACCCCAAAAATCTGAATATAAAGTCTAAGAAGCTTAAGCCTTCTTCGACACTGACTGGCTGGTGGTAAAAAACGGACGAGTGAGCGTTGATGACAGTATCTCCCTGGTCGGATGATACACTCATGGCACACACGCACCAATATCAAGACGTGTGGCCACGTGGGGAAGAAGGATCAAAGAAGGATTTCTTCTTGTCTAAAAAATGGTTAAGGGGTGGGAAGAGATATTGCCACATACGCCTAGGACATCATCGGCTACTGGTTTGAAGCTTGTGGTGAAGCTAAGGAAGCGGAAAGTTGCTCTTTTTACGGACAAGATTTGTTTACTGCACAAATGATGGGGGATGCACAGTAGATTGTACAGTGCTGGACAATTCAATATTTGTAAGTTTTCATCCTGATCAATCCTGAATTGTCCAACACTATTGAAAACAACTATTTAAAAAACTTTACTCAATATTTGTCAGTTATATAAGTACAAATAATCTATTGGTTTGCTCTAACACAATATGGAACGAACTCACCAAAAATCGTTCTGAACCGCTAGTCAAAAATTGCGCTTATAGATTCCATATACCATAGGCCTCCAAACAACAATAAAATCTTTGAAAAGTCCGTTTCTGTGTCCATCACTGTTCGTAAATTGCCCAGGTTCCTTCAATGATAAAGTCCCCGTAAATGCTAACCAAATCCTTCCACAGCTGCCACTCTTGGAAAAGTTTATCGAAGAAGGACGACTGTCCTAATTTAATAACAACATACATGATGCATCACTTGCCCAAACTGGCGGACAAGACGACAACACTTGCCAGCAATGCAGTGGTGCGGTGTCCATTAAGATAGGCACCGGCATCCTTCTTCATTTGGAAAGACAGAAAAGAGTTTGTGGTTTGAGACGAACGACCGGATCGGATAGAAAACTTTCCACCTAACTCAAACGACGGAGAGGTATTTACTTTGCATGGCTTCTGGTAAAAGACGTCAGCCATCACCAAGAAGGAAAAAAAATGACAAAACTTTCCTAATGAAAGATAAATAAATCCATCTTATGGCTTAGAGGAAAACTGAGTTGGATAACACGACTCCTAGCAGGACGACGATCAAAGTAGGCACCCACATGTGAACACACTAGGGGATACCCTCAAGTATCGCAGCAGGCGAGGACGAATAACTTCGAGGAGGGTAGGGGGCAAAGTTTCCACGACTGAAAAATGTATAAATCTCGGATACTTATTCAAAACGACGTATCAACATAGGATTTGCATGTATTATACGTCGTTTTGAAAAAGTATCCGAGAAATATAAATAATGTCTGATAAAAAGGCACGGCGCGCGGGAACGAAAGAAATAAATATGATTTCGTTTTTATTTCCATGTGGTTTTCGCTTCTGATTACCCCCGTTGTTGCGATGCAATGCGATGGTTTGTCAACGTGGAGCACATTCCTTGCTGAAGGCTGGCTTCGTTTGAAATCCGGACAACTGAAAATCTGGCGCATCATTATGTTTCTTTATTATTGAATTGGGTTTTGAAATTAAGAAAAGTGTATTGAATTTTAGATTTTATACAAAAGAGCACCTTTTACTGAGCCACGAAGATATTTGTCGGATTTTCAGAACCTTATTTTGTTACCTAAAATCAATTTCAATGAGATTTTTTGAAATCACCTTTTGACAGCTGGACAACTGTTTGACAGCTCCGCCCAGTACAAAATGCGACGAGGGATGATTCGACAAATCGCTCCCATACAAACTTCAAATTGATTTCTCAATATGTTCCTGGGCACCAAAATTCATGAAAGTTTGGATTTCGGGTCTGTTTGGCATGCAGATTCAGAATATGGAACAATCTCAACACCACTAATGAAGCCAATTAAACATGTACAGAAAGTCTCGCATACAATAACTAACTCAAGATTGTTCAACTTTGATTAAATCATAAACCAAAAGCATGTACACTAAATCGTAAATTTACATTCATGTTTTTCTTTTTCTTGTTCTTTCACTCAAAAACCGAATTTTAGGTAGGTTCGAAGGGTCAAGTCACATATACCAATCAACTCAATTCGACGAAATGATCAAATGTATGTCTGTGTACGAAAAAGATCCCTCAATTTTAATGCACTTCCATTGAACGATTTTACGGATTTTAGCTCGAATCGAACCAGAATTTTACCGCATTGTAAGCTATTAACCTTCACATACCCGACCTCCGACAAGTCATTTTCAAAATGCTGGCATTTCGTCAATTTTCATCCGATTTTTTTGAAGTCGCCATCAATCGATCATGAATTGGTGCTACACGCTAAGAAAATGTTACTCTAAAATGAGTAAGATTCACACAAAACTAAGCTAAACTGGAACAGCTCAAAAAATGAGTAAATTGCATTTCCAGCGATAGCGCTGGCTTACACACTTAAATTAAATCGCCGACCTCAGCAAACGGATTGCCGAGAATCCAACAGCCGAGAATCCGGTAATAATTTTCACTGAATCTCGGTAAAAGTTTTACCGAGATATCGTTAAAACTTTGCCGAGATCTCGGTAATCCAATTTTTTACCGAGATCTCGGCAAAGTTCACCGAGACTCGGTAATGGTTTACCGAAATCTCGGTAAAAATTTTACCGAGAATCAGTAAATATTTTACCGAGATATCAGCTGTTGGATTCTCGGTAAACCGTTTACCGAGATCAATTTCTGAATTTAAGTGTGTAAGTGCAAAAATCCAACTGGTTTAAGCCGTATAATATTCTTCGCATCATCAAGAATATTATACGGCTTAAACTGATGAGATTTCGCACTTGGGCCAGCGCTATCGCTGGAAAAAAAATTTACTCAATTTTGAGTTGTCCCACTTTAGCTCGAAAATGAGTGAATTTTCTGACCGTGTAGTTTATTATATTCAAATGACCATGTTATATTCGGAATTCAGGGTTGTTACAACAGCGCGGATTTCGCGAATTTTGCGGATTTCGCGATTTTCGCGGATTTGGCGCGGATTTGCCCCTATAATTCGGCCCTCGCGCGGATTTGGCGCGGAATTGGTTTTGCTGTTCCGTCATGCAATTTTGTTGAATTTTGAACATGATTTCATTCTGATTTGCATCATAGTTTTTTCGTGTGAGATTGCCATTTTTTTATTTACCAACCAGCGTTTGACGAATCCCCTCGACGAACTTTGTTCTGTGAATCTTGCATATGAAAATACTAAGAGTAGCCATGTTTGTGCGTGAAATAACTTTTATTCCCGTTGATATGAATAGTAGAGTCTAGAGGCAATATGTTCCAGCAATAATTTAATACGAAATTGATCAAGAAAGCTTTGAACTAAACCAGCTTAGTTACATTACTTCTACTGCCCCCACTCGCATAACAGTCCCATGTTTGCTGGGTTTCCTATTCATATGGGACTGTTATGCGAGTGGGGGCAGTCTATGTAGTTAATTGTCGTAGCAATAAACTTCATTATACATACTTAGTTTTAACAACATATTTAAGTAAAACATTCTAGCACTTTCTCACCTTTATAAATAATCATATGACAATCACATATAATATCTATTGGATTTACAGGATTGAACTAAACTTCGAGCTCTACCCTGAATACTTCTAATAAATTCCATAACAAAATCCAGGAAATAATCAAGGATTTTCTTCAGGGTGTATCTCCGGAATTCCTCTAAGGATTTTTTCTGATATGCCAAGGGCTGAAAGTCTCTTAAATAAAGACAAATCAATCAATCAATCAATTTTCTGATATTGTTCTTACGATCCTTGTGAATGAACTTTTATCTTTGTTTTCTTTTTTGGGTGAATGCTTTCATTTTAAAAGTTCTCGTGATTTGTTTCGTAATGCCCAGAAATTTTCTAAAAAACATTCCTGTGAAAATATCGAAAGAAAATTCTCGAAAGAGTTTCTGACAAAATATAATAATTTTTAGTTCCAAAGTCATGCACGCTTGCTGTAGTGTATAAAAAGCGCGCATGGCATTGAAACTGAGGGGACCAATGCGCTGTAGTTACGCGCATGGATATAGTACGATTGATCTTTTTAATACAAGGTTCTCAAATCAAAAATAAAATTTGATTCTAGGAAATTCATTACAAATATTAGGAATCCATGGCTGGAATAATCCATCCATCAGAAGCCACTAGAATAAATTTAACGTTGAAATTTTCAGAGTGATCCACCGCATATTTCTAGAGCTATTTCTAGTAGAAATCCTTAGATCATTTTAGAAAAACTGTCGAGGCACCATGTAAGAAATTTAAAAATATGCATAAAAATATAATCCCTGTGAAAATTAATGGAGAATTTTGAAAGGAATTCATGGATAAATAATTGGAGAAATACCTGGAAATCTAAAGAAATTCTGAAGGAATTTTAAATTACCAAGAATATCTGCAAAAAATGCAACATTGTCTTTCTGGAATTTCCCAGAGTTTCCTCCAATGGTTGCTGTAGGGATTTTTAATAGTATAACTGTGAAGGACGGTATTTTCTCTTTGTACAGGCTTCTCTCCATGTTTCCTCTTGGCATTTCTTCAGTATTTTTTTAAAACGCTATCTATTAACTACTTAGACTCAATTTTGGCCATTTCAGAACTATCCTCATAGACTTTGTCCATACAAAATTTTCGAAATTAGTATCAAGTATAAAAAATTAAAAATCTTTGTTAGTATGAAGCTTAGATTTTGACCAGACCACCCTCCGCCCCCTAAGAGTCTACACTCTACATAGTTCATGGACGGGCTCTAAAGTATTCTCCCTGGAGAATACTTATCTAAAGTTTTAGTTTCTTTCTAAAATGTCTGACTGGGATTCTCTAGACATTACTAAAAAAAATCTCAGAGTTAATTTCTAAGAATTACCCTTACCGTTTTATTCAGGTTTTTTCAAGGATATTTTAGAGAAACCTCCATGATTTTTTTTAAGTTTTTTCTTTAAGTTTTCCAATGTTTTCTTTGCTAGAAATTCACATAACTTTTTCCCAAATTTTGCGGTTTATTTTCCTGAACGACGGGTTCTGACCGATTTCTTCAAGAACGCTCTGTAGATTGCTACAGCGATTCCACTAAAAATTCTTAAAGGAATATTGCTGAGAAAAAAAACATGAAAAAGGGTTGTGACAAAACGTCTTCAAATTGCAGAAAGCTTAGAACATTTAAGATGAGTTGTTTTCATTTACGAATCAACAGTTCAGCTCCCACCCAGCATTCAAATAGTTCATTCAAGTTGAAAGTGCCTTTTCTTCATACACTATTGTAGACTGTTCAAATTTTATGTTTAATATACACGTAATGAATCTTTACTTTCGCACTCTCGCGGATTTGGCACGAATCCAATTTCACAATCGCGCGGATTTGGCGCGGATTTAAATTCTTCTCGCGCGGATTTGGCGCGGATTTTTTTCCACGCTTCTCGTAACAACCCTGGGAATTTGAAAATTAATTGTCGGAGGTCGGGTATGTGAAGGTTAATAGCTTACAATGCGGTAAAATATTCCGGATTGTACTGGGGTAAGAAGGGAGGGGGAGGGTTTCTGTTTTGCCAAATGGCTAAAAGTGATTATTTCGTGTGTTATTGTGTCTGAGAGGCCCCCACGGAACCTGTTTCAGGTTCTCCGGAGCGGCCATATCAATTGCTACATACTTCAGTCAATTTTTTCTGTTCGATTCTCTCAAAATCAATAAGTTTGATACGTCGCATGGCATGTTTTGGTTCCAAATCAGAAATGTCCTCGATGTCACCCCCGTGGAACCTATGCTAGATGTTCCGGGGTAACCATGTTAGGGTTACGTACAGAAGGCTGAATTACGAAAGGCTGAATTTACAAAAGACTGAATGCATCAAAAGGCTGAAATAACATAAGGCTGAAATAGTGATTCGACTAGTTTTCAAACGCACCTGCCAAAAGACTAACCTTAACACTAACAACTCAGACAAATAATTGGGAATGATTACCTACATACATTGATTTAACGGTCTATTTGACAATTTGCTTGTTGGTCGATTACCCAGCCGCAGCACTCGCATTGGTTTTGCTTGAGCTTGACGTTTGGCCGTCCTATCGTCCCCTAGTTCATGGTTGGCCATACTAAGCCAACATGCTTCACTTACTATGTTCTGAATCGAAACGTTTTACGACTGGTCATAATGCTATGCATTATTGAACGCCTAAATCACTAGGACAATATGCTTCAAAAGAATAGCATACATTTTAAAGAAGGGAAAATCTTGTATGAAATTGTTAGTATCCGTAACGACAACAATCTCCGAAACAACATGACTAGAACAGCTCATGTTTAAAGAAGAAAAAATTAACGATATAAATATGATCAGTTCCTTTCTGTTTTTAGTGGTATGGATCATTAGCTTCTTCACTAAGCTCAGTTTCTAAACTAAGGCCCATGCTGAGGGTTACCGTCAAATGGGGTAACTTGCAACACTTTTCGACTTTCAAGCAATATCATTGAAAATCTAAACATTTGAAACATCCTGTGAAGCATCGTGTACGCTAATTACCCCGAGTAGAATACTATGCAGCACTTGGTTTACCAAAATACGTTGCCACCTAATCAGGAGGTGCGAAATACATGCTTGTTGCAAGTTTCCCCATCTGTGGGGTAACTTGCAACACAGGAAATGAAGCTAAGTTAGCTATCATTAAACATCACTAACATTCTAGTATTTATTCGTATTGTAAATTTTTGATGTTATGCATGAAACATACCATGAAAAAATGTACACTAACCAATTAATTACCTGCATCGGCTGTTTTCCTACTCTCCGCATCGACCAATGTGGCGCAAGCTTCTATGCGCGAAAAACCGCTAAAAGTAAATCGCAAAAATATTGTATGGCGAATAGCATCTAAAGGCACATTTCTCGAAGGGAATACATTATTCGAAAAAATATTTGATAGTGGTTGTGCACAATGGCAACCACTGTTATGCCTACCAAATATTTTTGTAGGAAGAGCTTTCTATTTCAAGTAATTCAAGTTTAGATGCTTTTCGCTATACAAACACAGAGAACAGACGTCTATCTTCGCTTTCTGCCTTGTGTAAAACTTTGTAACGGTCATTTCATGTCGAATTCGTTTATTTGCACCGCCTGCACCGCTTTGCCACCGGGTGTAACAAACTTGCACCGAAACCGTTCGTTTATTCGCCGGTACTGTTCTGTTTTGACACCCGATTGGCACCGGTGCAAGAAAATGCTACACCCAGTTTGAGCGCGGTGTAGCAGGTACAAAGCTAGTTTTACCAATACATGCATATCGCTGAACTTGTATCGTGGTCTTGTTTTGGTAGGAATGATAATTTTCTCTTCGGCATTAGGTAAACAGTTTTCTTCAATATTCGTTTATTTTGAGATGTTTTAATTTCCATACAGCAAATCTGTGCGTTTAAAAATTATTTAAACTTGATCGATGATTATCACGTCTTTCAACTTCTGAGGAATCTTAAAAAATTATCGGTAACATAAAATTTCAAAAAGTTGATTCAACGTATATTTTTCCCACCACTTTTTTTTTGATTATCGCAAATATGTGGTTTGCTTTTAATGATTTCAATCATTAGAATTTTCTGTCGCGTGGTGATCTATGATATATGAAAAAATACGTAATAAAGTTTTGGTAAGCCCAGAATGGAATAAAAATCTATTAATTCAAATTGGACTTAAATATTACTGAAGTAACATGTTGTAGGTACAAACAGTTTAAAAAACCGTAAATTCTATTTTTTGTTCTTACAACAAATATTGAATTTTTGAATTACATTGAAAGTCAAACAAATGTCACTAAAGGATGGTTAAAGTGTTTTTAATATAAGTTGCGTTTCAATAACGTTATGTTTAAAAAACATTTATTTATTTTCCTTTTTACGTTGTAGCTAAACGTTTTCTATTGAACTGCCTTTAAATTTGTGCACGTAGATTGTTTACAATTGTATGTAAGCATATTTTTATAGGGCAACGGAAATTGTTAAATTCTAAAAAGTAGCTTTTAATTATGATATTACAAGAAATTGAAGAAGATAAATAATGTAGGAGTGTTAAAACATTGGATAACAATTTTCAAGTAACATTTATCATGTACAAGAGGACTACTGAAAACTTTTAAAATTGTTAAATTGTATATACATAGAAAGTAAAAAATAAAAATAAATAAAAATAATTTTGGTCATCACGTCATCACGGAAATCATGAAAACATTGATTATGTTTATTTTTGATATCCTTTATTGTTTTCATTGTCGCGCTCACGCGCTCTTACTAATACCATCATAAGCTGTCAACAAATTGCACCGAAACCGTTCGTTTTTCCGGTGTTAATTGCTACACCGGTGCAGTGCACCGTCGGGAATAAACGAATTCGACATCAGAGTATGTGGTTATGCTCCCGTTGTGTGGCGCTAGCGTCCCATCACTTACATTATTGTGTTGTCATATTTGTTTCCAGTGCTCGCCGTTTTTGGTCGTTTGGCGCTCGTGTCGCTTTGTGGGTTAGTGTATTTTAACGATGAACACTGCCATCGTGGGGTCAAATCGACTTTATATGTGGGGCAGTCTCCGTTGGTGGCGTTGAGGTACACTTAAATTCTTTACACACGATTTCGACGTACTTTTGTTCGAGCTTAAATGTCTGTTCTCTGTGGTACACTTAAATCCTTTACACACGATTTTAACGTATTTTTGTTCGAGCTTAAATGTCTGTTCTCTGTGATACAAAATTAAATGGATTTACTCCTGCTGATCAACTGTGGCTGCGCGTCAAGCGGGTAGTCCATTGACATATCATTTTCCATGAAAGGGTTGATAGTAATTGCAAGCGAGAGTATATCGTTTAGCAACAGGTCTCACGTTTCTCAAATATAATATATATGATTCTCGTGACTTAGCACTCATTACAAAATGTCAACAATGATTATTGTCTTTTTTTGAAAAGGTGGAGTGAGTTATCTTTAAGAAATTTTCAGTTTAAAGTGGCAGTTTTTGGCAATGGACTACCCGCTTTGCGCGCAGCCACAGTTGATCAGCAGGAGTAAATCAATTTAATTTTGTATGGCGAAATGCATCTAAACTTGAATTACTTGAAATACAAAGCTTTTACCGAAAAAATATTTGGTAGGCTTAATAGTGGTCACCATTGTGCACAACCACTACCAAATATTTTTTCGAATAATGTGTTCCACTTTGAAGAATTTGCCCTCAGATCACAGAGAACAGACATTTAAGCTCGAACAAAAATACGTCGTAATCGTGTGTAAAGGATTTGAGTGTACCTCAACGCCACCAACGGAGACTGTCCCACATATAAAGTCGATTTGACCCCACGATGGCAGTGTTCATCGTCTAAATACACTAGCCCACAAAGCGATACGAGCGCCAAACGGCCAAAAACGGTGAGCACTGGAAACAAATATGACAACACAACAATGTAAGTGATGGGACGCTAGCGCCACGCAACGGGAGCATAACCACATACTTTGATATGACCGTTACAAAGTTTTACACAAGGCAGAAAGCAAAGATAGACGTTCTCTGTGCTCAGATGGTGTTCGCCATGCAATATTTTTGCGATTTACTTTTAGCGATTAGAAGCTAGCGCCACATTGGTCGATGCGGAGAGTAGGAAAACAGCCGATGTAGTTAATTCATTTCAGCTAAATTAACATGATTGAAACACACCTATTAAACTTTGTAAATTCAAATTCGCTAATTTTGGTATTAAGCTGAAATAATTTACTCCATCTAGGTTCAAAATTGATGTTGGTGATTGCTTTACAGCGTTCATAAACAAAAATTGAACTTTTAACACAGAGAACAGACGTCTATCTTCGCTTTCTGCCTTGTGTAAAACTTTGTAACGGTCATTTCAGAGTATGTGGTTATGCTCCCGTTGTGTGGCGCTAGCGTCCCATCACTTACATTGTTGTGTTGTCATATTTGTTTCCAGTGCTCGCCGTTTTTGGCCGTTTGGTGCTCGTGTCGCTTTGTAGGTTAGTGTATTTTAATGATGAACACTGCCATCATGGGGTCAAATCGACTTTTTATGTGGGGCAGTCTCCGTTGGTGGCGTTGAGGTACACTTAAATCCTTTACACACGATTTTAACGTATTTTTGTTCGAGCTTAAATGTCTGTTCTCTGTGCTTTTAACAAGATTAAACCCTGAATAAAACCACAGAGAACAGACGTATATCTTTGCTTTCCGCCTTGTGTAAAACTTTGTAACGGTCATTTTAGAGTATGTGGTTATGCTCCCGTTGCGTGGCGCTAGCGTCCCATCACTTACATTGTTGTGTTGTCATTTTTGTTTCCAGTGCTCGCCGGTTTTGGCCGTTTGGCGCTCGTGTCGCTTTGTGGGCTAGTGTATTTTAACGATGAACACTGCCATCGTGGGGTCAAATCGACTTTATATGTGGGGCAGTCTCCGTTGGTGGCGTTGAGGTACACTTAAATCCTTTACACACGATTTCGATGTATTTTTGTTCGAGCTTAAATGTCTGTTCTCTGTGATAAAACTTCAAAATGTGGTATTTCCTAACAATGTTTGAAAATCACGTTCAAAGAAATGTAAAAATGAGTTGTCATTTGAAAATGAGCTCGTTGCGTAATCAAGAAATGAACCATTTCGGTTATTTCTGTCAAATATATCGTGAAATGAAGATAGACGTCTGTTCTCTGTGGTTTAGCTAAGCTTACTATTAGGTACCCTAACTGCAAGCAAGGTCATCAGACTTATCGCACTTACCATAAGGGAGAGGTCAAGCACGATTTTCATACTTGTTTTTATGGCATAAAAAGAGCAATCCGTTTTAACAGTGTAGCTAAACCATAAACAAAGAAACAAAGCTAATTTTCACACTAAATCGCTCTTTGATACAAATAATCTCTATAACTGAAATAGTAGGGCATACTAGTTTTCATTATTATTAGAAAACGCTTCACATTGAGTGTATGTCATCGTGTTGCAAGTTACACCGCTGTTGCAAGTAACCCCGTTTGACGGTACGTGTTCGGGCCAAAAACATTTCATTATGAAATGTTGTTGACTCCCTTTGGCATTGAGTATATTCATGCCCCTTACACGATATACCAAGCTGAGAAGCAGGCTTTATCTCAGGTGGGGCGTAACTCCAAGAAAATAAGAAAGTGCTATAACTTATGTATTTTCGTATTTTCAGCTTTTTCAATTTTCAGCCTTTTGTTACAATTTCTGAATTTCAGCCTTTCGTATTCAGCCTTTTGTGCATTCAGCCTTCTGAAATTCAGCCTTATGTTACCATCCCCCATATTAGTTGATACAGACTTCAGGGTATCGTTTCTGACTCAGTCATTCGAAATCATGAAGTTTGATATGTCGCACGACATGTTTTGGATGAAAACCCGAAGTGTCCCAAATGAGGCCCCCGCGGAACCTGTCACGGTGATCCGGATGGGTCAGCTTATTCAAATATTATTATCGCAGTTGTGTTTTATTGTTTGGATAGAAAGGTTTGGAATGTGTTAAAGTTGCAAGGATAAATCTTGAATAGGAATTGTTTCATGACTGTCGGGTTTCGCTATAGCTGGTAATGCTTTTTGGATAATGGGTAGATGTTTAAGGTATAGAAAGCGTGAGAAAGTATGCAAACATGCTACATTGTGCCAATTTTGTAACCTTTAGTATAGTTGAAAATTGTTAACCAAAGTTCATCTATGGAGTCCAGAAAACACGTGACGCCACTCAAAAACCAAAATGGCGGCCTAAAACAGAAGATGGCGACTCATAACCAGTGCTGAAAAATTCATTTCATCGTATTTGAATTCAATCACTTACAGCGCATTTTAGAAGCTGAACCTGAGTATATGGTATATGAAAAACTTGTGCGGCTAGGCCAGTTCTGCAAGAAAGTCACGAAAATAAACCGCTATTTTTCGAATATTTAAGGTAAATGTCACGAACTATCTTTGAAAAATGCCAAATGATATTCACCGTGAATATCAGGTTCAGCTTCTAAAGTGAGCTGTAGGTGGTTGAATTTAGATATGACGAAATGAAATTTTCAGCACTGCTCATAATATAATATGGTGGCTGTTTCAAGGAGTTTCAAACTCTAAAACCATACAATATGTCTATATTTTATATGAGGCAGATGTCCGGAGTCCAAACACGGTGACTAGAATAACCAAGACGACGCACAGTGGGACGAATTCAAAAAAGAGGGACATTGGGTTTTGCGACAAAACTATTGGTTATAGCCATTTGTTGTCTTCGGAGGAGTTTCTCAGTTTTTCAAGTACTTTTCAAAGGTGAAACGTGTTTTAAAGAGTTTCCGTTTTTTTTTTCTAAAACCATGAAATAAGGATATATTTGATATTGCTAAGTTTTTCGGAGTTCGGAGTCCTAATATAGCGACCAGAATATCCAAGATGGCATCTCAAGATTTAAGAAGGTGGCCCAAAGCTCCAGATGGAGGCTGTTTTTTATATTTTTCCATGGATTACATTAGAAAATTCTTTGGAAGTCTCCTTTGCAAAGTCTTCCACGGATTTCTTTTGAAAGTTTTTCAGAGCATCCTTCATGTATTGCTTTATATATTTTTTTTTTTGTAGAATTTCCTTCTGAATTTCCATAACTGCTTCTCTATAAATTTCTTGAAGAACAAAAAACTTCTAAAAAAGCGTCCTCAAGTTTCCTTAAAAAACCTTTATAGGTTTTTTTTTCAGATATCCGTGCGAAAATTCTTTCAGGAATTCATCCATGGATTTCTATAGGAATGCCTTTACCGATTTCTTGAGTTAAAGATAAAGTTTCTTACAGGTTTTTCCAGTAAAATATCCGAGGATTTCTTAAGAAAAACTTCCTAAAACTCCTTCAGAAAGTTTTCCAGGAATTCGTTAAGAAGTTTCTCTGTAGATTCCTTCAAATATTCCTTGAAAAATACCTCAATGAGTTTGTTCAAGTATTCCAAGTCCAAGAAAATCTTCTATGGCTTTCTTCCAAAATTAATACATGGATTCCTTCAAAAACTACTCCAGGAATTCGGTCCTGAAATCTATAAAGAATTGTTTCAGAAACTCATTCGGTGATTGTTTTTCGTGAAATGGTTCCGCATGAATGTGTGCAATTTTTTTTCGGGGATTCGTCAATACAATCACAGAGAACAGACGTTCAAGCTCCAAGAAAAATACGTCGAAATCGTGTGTAAAGGATTAAAGTGTACCTCAACGCCACCAACGGAGATTGCCCCACACATAAAGTCGATTTGACCCCACGATGGCAGTGTTCATCGTTAAAATACCCTAGCCCACAAAGCGACACGAGCGCCAAATACGGCGAACACTAGAAACAAATATAACAACACAACAATGTAAGTGATGGAACGCTAGCGCCGCGCAAAGGAAACATAACCACATACTCCGATATGACCGTTACGAAGTTTTACACAAGGCAGAAAGCGAAGATAGACGTCTGTTCTCTGTGATACAATCCTACAGAGATACTTGCATTGTTACTGTTAGTCTAAGTAAGCCAAAAATTTAAATTTGAATAAAGGATTAGTTCTATCTAGCAATCGCTACGCAGCAGACGTGTTTTCATTGCTATCAGGTTATGGGCCTGACACGTTGGCTCCTTAACAACGCGTAGCAACGGATCAACAAGAGCCGAAAAAATTTTTTCAAGCACGTGAAAAGTTGAAAATTTTGAAGATTCAACCGGAAAATCAAGATTTTGAAGATGTTCTTCTTCTTCTTTATGGCGCGACGTCTCCACTGGGAACTGTCCGAAGTTGGCTTCAAAGTCGATGACACGTGGTTGGCAAGTCTTCTTCTGATGGGTTTGCCGGAAATATACGAGCCTATGATCATGGGCCTGGAGGCTTCCGGAACCCGAATCACAGCGGATGCAGTCAAATCCAAAATTCTTCAAGATGTGAAGATGAGCAGCGTGACGAAGTCAAGTTCCCGCTGGTTCCGGTGATGGAGCTTTCTACAGCCAGCCCAGGGGGAAGCAGAAGGACACAAGTGCGGTGAAGTGCTTCAAGTTCCAGCGTTTGGGGCATTTTGCGTCCGAGTGTTAGAAGCGCGATGACAAAGCTAAGAAGGAGAAACCAGGCAAGCAAGCCGCATTCAGTGTTCGGGACGTGCCAGCCGGCGCGAGCGACGAATGGATTTTCGACTCCAGGGCGACTTCCTATATGTGTCGCAAGACGGCGATCTTAAACGGTGCCAAGGAAGTGTCACAGCACATCAACGTGGCGAACAATGCAGAGTCCGCGGTGGTGGCCACCGGAACAGTGAAGCTTACTACTGAAGTGGAAGGTAATTTGTGCGATTTGACGATGTCTAATGTCCTATGCATTCCAGACCTAGCGCTTAATCTCTTATCCGTGAGCAAAATCTGCAACAACGGATATCGAGTGGTTTTTTCCAAGGGCACCTGTGAGGTGCGTTCTAAAACCAACGAACTAGTCGCTGTTGGCAGGGAGGTAGGAGGCCTCTACAAGTTGTGCTTGGCCAACGAGCAACTACCGTGTGCGGCGAAGGAGACGGATGACATGGTTCTGTGGCACAGACGGATGGGCCACTTACATCAGCACAGCTTGAAGCAGCTACGTGGTATGGCTAGTGGTATTCGGTTCCCGGATGCGAGCATTCCCACGTGCACCGTGTTCTGGCAACAGGAAAGCAACATCGTCAGCCGTTCAAGAAGAAGGGTACCAGAGCAAGCGATGTCCTCGAGCTGGTACATTCGGATCTGTGTGGACCGATGGAGAACGTCTTGATAGGTGGCAGCAAATATTCTCTGCCGTTCATCGACGACGCTAGCAGAAAAGTGTTCGCTTCCTTCCTCAAGTCTAAGAAGCAGGTCTTGGACTGTTTCAAAGATTTCAAGGCCTACGCTGAATACCAAACCGGCAAGCGCATCAAGAGGCTTCGAACGGATAACGGTTTCGAGTACGTGAACCAAGAAATGGAACAGTTTCTGCGAAGTGCGGGAATTCATCATGAAACGACGGTCCCCTACGATCCGCAGCAGAATGGACTTGCCGAGCGGATGAATCGAGCAGTGGTTGAAAAGCGCGATGCTTGCTGATCGATGCCAATTTGGAAAAACGTTTCTGGGCAGAAGCCGTTGCGACGGCGGTTTTCTTGGTCAACCGATCACCAACCTAGGGAATAGCTGTGACTCCTGAAGAAGCTTTCTGCGGCAAGAAACCGGATCTTTCTGGACTACGTGTGTTTGGCACAAAAGTGATGTGCCATATCCCGAAAACGAAGAGAAAGAAGTGGGATGCGAAATCCGAGCCAGGGATCTTCGTTGGATATTCCGTCCAATCGAAAGGCTTCCGGGTGTACATACCGCAAACGAAGCAGGTCATCGTCAGTCGAGATGTCATTTTTTTGAGTGAGGTAGCAGATTCACCGGCTCCAGAAGAATCATTCGAGCTGGTCATTGACAGGATGATGCAGTTGGAGAGCAGTACTCCAGTTGACTCCGGTCGTGACGGCGAGGTCATGGTGGATATTCCGTCCACTGCGCCAGGAAATACGAACGACAACGACGACGAATCCAGCGAAGAATCGGAGCTTGACAGCAGCGTTGATGAGACGGACTACGGCAGCGCAAACGACACTGTTGTTACGGTGTATTCTCCTGCGCTCCCTCCACAACAAGAGGATCCACAAATGGTGGTCAGGCACAGCGCGAGGGAGTGCGTACGCCCAGGCAAGTATTCAGATTACGATATGACCTTGGATATGACCTGCAGTATTCTCCCTGATAGTGTTCCGTGTCTACAGGTAAACGACGAGCCCCAATCGTATGCAGAGGCAATGGGCTGCGACGACCGAATGGCATGGCGATGGCAGAAGAGGTCGAGTCTCAAATGCCCAACGGGACCTGGGAGCTGATCAACCTTCCGGCAGGACGGAAGGCGCTGAAATGCAAGTGGGTGTTTAAGCCGAAGTGCAATTCGGATGGATCGGTTCAGCGCCATAAAGCTCGGCTCGTCGTCAAGGGCTTTTCGCAGGTGAGAGGTGTCGACTACAATGAGACGTATTCTCCGGTAGTCAGGTACGCCAGCCTTCGCTACCTACTGGTTTTGTTTGCTCAAATGGGCCTGCGTGTGCATCAGATGGACGCTGTGTCGGCGTTCTTGCAGGGAGATTTGTCTGAAGAGGAGATCTTTATGGAGCAGCCTGAAGGATTTGTGGATAAGAAGGCTCCAAAGAAGGTTTGCCGTTTGCGTAAAGCCTTGTATGGTCTGAAACAGGCCACTCGAGTGTCATTATTGCCGTTTACGTCGACGATTTGTTAATATTTTCCAATCAGCCGAGGTGAATGGAATACGTCAAGGAGCAATTGATGTCCAAGTTTCACATGAAGGATCTTGGAGAAGCGGAGCAAGTTCTGGGCATGCGGATTACCCGGTCTGAAGATGCAGTCATGTTGGACCAACAGCGATACATCGACGAACTGCTTCAACGCTTCAATATGACCGAGTGCAATTCAGTAGCGACGCCAATCGACGGGAATCAGCGGCTGTCGAAACAGATGAGTCCTGGGAACGAAGCCGAAAAGCAACGAATGGCATCGGTACCGTTCCGAGAGTTGGTCGGGGATCTGCACCTGCAGTTTATGGATCAGTGTACCCGGCCCGATATCGCATATGCTGTGAACTCCGTCAGTGGCTTCTGCAGCAATTCCGGAGAGGCGCACTGGGTGGCGGCCAAGAGAATCTTGCGGTATCTGAAAGGAACAAGGACGATGAAACTGGTATACGAAAAGAAAGAAGAATGATGCGGATTGGGGCAATGACCCCAAATCGAGGCGATCAATCACCGGCTACATTTTCCAGTTCGCTGGTGGATCTGTATCGTGGAGCCGCCGCAAACAACCAATCGTTGCACTCTCTACGACCGAAGCGGAGTACATGGCTATGTCTTCCGCTATACAGGAAGCCTTATGGTGGCGAGGATTCCGGGACGAATTCTTCGTGGTCCAACTGCCAGTTCAAATAAATTGCGACAATCGCAGTGCAATTTGTCTGGCAGAAAAGGAGATAGGATATTCTCCCCGTAGCAAGCACATCGACTTGCGACATCATTTCGTGAGGGAACAGGTCGAACATAATGCGATTGTGCTGAAGTACGTGGAATCGAAGCAACAGAAGGCAGATGTGCTGAAAAAAAAACGATTAGCGAAAGGATGCATCTTCAAGCTATTCAAGCCTTGGGTGTTGCACAAATTCATGTTTAAGGGGGGATGTTAGTCTAAGTAAGTCATGAATTTAAATTTGAATAAATGATTAGTTCTATCTAGCAATCGCTACGCAGCAGACGTGTTTTCATTATTATCATTACATTCAGTGATTCAGGCAGGATTTTTTTATAGATTTCTGCAGGATTTTATGCAGATATTCCTCCAGAATTTTTTTCGGTATTCTATCTAAAAATAATTCCAATAACTCCTTCACGGATAGTTTGAGAAATTTATTCAAAAATATTTCCTTGAAATTTCTACGGTAAATCCTTTTGAAACATCTCAAAACGTTGTTCTAAGTTTCATGGCAGACGCTTAGCTATGCGTTTATCCATGCATTCTGTAGGATTTCTCAAAGTATTATCCACTAAGGTTTCCCGAGAAATTTCTCCATATCAAAATTCCTTTCTTAAGGATTTCTTCGGATATCCTTCCGAAGATTCAGTCAAAAATTCTCCCTAAGAGCTTACAAGGATTCGTCTAAAGAATTCTTCAGAAAATCTTTAAGGGTTTCTTTTGGAAACTCCTGCTAGCAATCCTTCTGAAATAACTTTGAGAAGATATTTTGATCTCCAGAGATTTCTTCAAAGTTCTTTAATGTAGATTTTTTTCAGAAATTCTTAAAAAAGTTTCTTTAAAAAAACTACAGGAATAGCTTTGGATATTCTTTCCAGGTGAAGAACTGCAGGTCCCCTTTAATAATTCCTGCAAAAATTCCTACATGGATTTTTTTTTTTAGGAATTGCTCTTGCCGGAACTTCTGATTTTCTGGAACTCCTGGAAATGCATTCGGAAACTCTGTAAAGAAATTCTTGGAATTAAGAACTATTGAAGAAACCCTTGAGGGGATTTTCACTGGTTTTTCCTGAAATGACTATAGTTCTCGAGATAAAAAAAAAATCGCCTCGTCAAACTTATTTCTCTCAACTGCAATTTTTCGAGAAATTACTTGCAATGCGTATTATTTTTTTTACCATAAACTTCTTGATCAATATGTTTCAGGGAAATCCCTTCAACAATTATTTGTTCAGGTGATTTTTCTAGAATTGTGACAGATGGGACATTTTCGCAGCAGTTTTTTTAAACTTCAATAAAAAATCCTCCAGAGATTTCTTAATAAATTCCTTTAGAATGTATCACCAAGAGTCCTTTCAGGGAATCTTATAAAAATATTCCACAGTTTCTTAAAAAACCCTTCCAGGGTATCGTTCTCAAATTTTTCCAGAAGTCCTTGGAATTTCTTACAAGATTTAAACAGAAGTGTCTTATCTTACTCTTCTAGAAATTCCTCCATGCAAATGCATCTCATTGCATCTCAATTTCTTCAGAAATACTTCCTGAGATCCTTCCCACAAGAACTTGTTTCAATATTCCTCCAAAAACTTATTAGAGATTTTTCCAGAACCTCCTTCCGGGATTCTTTCAGGAACTCCTTTTGGGATTTCTACGGTATACTTCCACCAGGAACTTCTTCCGGAATTTGCTTCAGGAATTTCTTCAGAAACTCCTTCGTGGATTTCTTCGGGAATTTCTTCCGAGATTCCTTTTGGCACTCATTCTGGCAAATTCTGCTGGAATTCTTTCAGGAAATCTTTCCATGATTCATCTAGGAACTCTTTTCTGGATTCCTTCAAGCGTCGTTTGGGATTCAGGTAGATCTCTCTTGAATTCCTCTGGAACTTCATTCTGGAATTCTTTCAGATGTTTCTAATGGAAATCCTCCAGATCATTATTAGGGAGTATTTTGAGAAGTTTCTCCTGCAGTTTTGCAGTGTATAGATATCCTTTTGAAGTTACTACAGGATTTCTTTGTGGAAATACTCCAGCAAGTTCCTTCTGGTTTTCATCAGAAGCTATTAGGAGAATCTCGGATGGAATTCCTGGAGGATTTCTGAAACTCCATAAGAAATCCCTTGGAAGTCCGAGAAGGTATTAATTTGAGTAGAAATCTTGAAAGGAGCTCCTGAGATGGAACCTGTTAGGAATCTCCGAAAAAATCTTCTGGAAGGACCCCAGAGTTAACTTCAGAGGAAGTTCCAAGAAGAATCTCAGATATAGCTTCCTGAGGAACCACAGAAGGCAATTCTAGAGGTATCCTTAAAAAAACCCAGACTAATCCACCTAGTGGTGATAGTGCCTTTCTCGTCGGATATGTATTCAAGAGCCATTAACCGAAGTGTTCCTGAATTCTGAGAATACTCTAGAATGGAACAAATCTCATTTTCTTCTTTTGTCACAGTGCTCGTTGACTTATCAATGGGGGGAGTAGAGTTGATAAATAATTAATGTATTTGATGAAATAAATACATAAACAATTGAGCAAATCCGCTCAACTCATCGGATTTGGTAATAAATTTTCTGGAGGACTCTAATTTCACTTTAAAATTTATAGTGAAATAAGGGGGATTAGGGGCATAATGGACACCCTAAGCAAATCAGTACGTTAGGCGTGTATAACAGAGAAAACTTTAACATATTATCAGTTGGCTTACAACTTTAGTTTGTTTCCTACGTATTTCAAACATTTAGCAAGTAGAATGTCTTTATTGTGAAGAAATAATGAATTGTAAATCGTGTTTTTTTTTTGGGGCTGGCAGAGAAGGTACGGGGCGAAATGGACACCCATCGGGGCATGAAGGACACCCCTGCATATTTTATGCTAATTCTTTGATTACATCGATCAGTTAAGTAATTTGCCCACGGAGATCGATACCACAGATGAAATACTCCATTATAGACGAGTTTACATAACATCAAAGTTAATTAAATAAATTTTAGGCTCAAATAATCCAATTGATTTTTGCCAAACACTCTTAAACGCCTAACAGCATGCAATGCGCGTACTTTTTTTTTCATTTTTATTTATGTGTATTTTAACTTAAATGCTAATTCTACACTAATGCGCGTACATCCATTCGTAATTGCCAGTGTTCATTTCGCCCCAAATCGACTAGGTACAACATTGAAATTTCTATTTTGAGTAAATTCTAATCACAAATAAAATACTTTATCCATTGATAAATCTACGTATACAGGCAGAAAATGTAGCATTTCACTTGTTTTTATGGTGGACACACTCAAACACTCGTAATACCTTATTTGCTGCTGCGTTGAAATTATAAGAATTTCACCATATGAAAAAACATGTTTCAATTTCAATGATATCTAGGTTATTTTGGAGGCATATGAATGGTACTTTTGAAAAATAGAACGATGACTTTTTCCTTTATACTTATGCATTAAAAGTTTAGCATAAAAATAAACGGTTTCGGAAAAAATAGGGGTGTCCATTTCGCCCCGGGTGTCCATTATGCCCCGATCTCCCCTATTTATTTGTGCCATTCCTCAAAATGATGAATTCCGAATAAAATTTTCAAAGGGGCCCCCCTTGACTTAAGAGAAAATCGAAATTTGTGTCAGACTTATTCAGAAAAGCAACAATTATATCGAAGCCATAATCGAATTTGATAGCCGGGGCCCGTGGTGTAGTTGGTCACACGTTCGCTTCATATGCGGATGGTCATGGGTTTGATTCCCAGCCCCGGCACTTGCAATTTTTCGTCAGTTGCTTTTCCCCCGAGAGCAACTGACACTGACCCTCTTCTGAGCTCCATGGCTCAAACGGATCCGGATACCTGGACATCGGCGAACTGCTACTCATAGTGGACCCCCAATCGGACTGGAAAGGAACAACGGCCATCCATCATCATCCTTGTGCTCATCATTCTACAAGGTATAAATTAGAAAAAGTGAAAGCAGCAGAAAGGCAACCAGTTCGATAAAGTAGAATAGAATCTAGGCGCTGTACAAAATGTAAGTGCAGCTGTCAATTGAAATTGCTCACGTAGTGCCCCAGTGGACAATAGAGCTGTAAATTAGGTTAAGTGATTAAGAATAAAAAAAATCGAATTTGAAAACTTATTGATGGCTCATATTCTGAAGTTATGTATTATGTTAAACGTATAAGCAGAGCTGAAAAAAAAAATCAAACCTCTCAGTTGACTGTTTGACCGCCGTCACTAGCACTGGATGCCGATCATTATCAAGATAGTTCGGCAAATTTTTTTCTGCGCACTTTAGCCTTTATTTTATAATCATTGGTTATAAGATGGTTGTAAAATTTGACAAAAAAAAGTGCAAGCTAGTGAAATTTCTTATAATAAAACCCATTCAAATTTCAACCATGTTACAGAGCACGAGGGCTAAACCAGTTGGATCAAAATTGTGCGTAGTAATTTCAACCGCAAAAGGGTATTGATGCTATAAAATTAAAATTTCCCCATACAACGTTGCTTCATCCTACGTCTCAGGAATCTAAAATGGTGTGATTTGACAAGATTGCTTTAATTTATATTAAGATTTTGTTTTTTTACGCTTGCATTGATTTTGTTCACCTTCGTAATTTCAGCAATGCATCCAATCCTGATTCTGCAACACTGCTGGCAATCTTAGGTGTTGTCAGAGACTATTGTCATGCTGCCCGTTTATCTGGTTATCCAACATTTTTGATGATTTGATGTTTCATATGCATGGATTTGGTTCGCTTTTTTAACTGGTCACTTCCGGTGGGACACCAGGAACCGGTTCCGGAACACAACCGGTTCAGATATGTTATTTGTGGATTGATTGGTAATTATCGGTGACAAATATCGGAAACAGCTTGTTAAGCGTTACGCGTTTCGACCTACTATTCTTCGGTCATCGTCAGACGCATTCAGTTGTCAGTTTAATATATAAGCGGTTCAGATATGGTCTGAAACTATTTTCCTGCTTACCGTTCATCTGATTATCGATTAAGCCGCTATTTGGTGTGGTTCACTTTTTTAATTGACCACTTCCGGCGGGACACCTCGAACCGGTTTCGGAACACAACCGGTTCAGATACGGTATAAAATTATTTTCCTGTTAACCGTTCATCTGGTTATCGAAAAAGTCGCTCTTAGATGCGTCACATGCATGGGTTTGGTTCATTTTTTATTGGCCACTTCCGACAGGACACCCGGAACCGGTTCCGGAACACTTCCGGTTCAAATATGGTCTGAAACTACTTTCCTGCTAACCATTCATCTGGTAATCGAAAAAGCCGCTCTTTGATGTGTCGCATGCATGGGTTTGGTTCACTTTTTTAATTGGCCACTTCCGGCGGGACACCCGAAACCGGTTCCGGAACACTACCAGTTCAGATATAGTCTGAGACTATTTTCCTACTTCCCGTTCATCAGATAATCGAAAATGCCGTGGTTTGATGGGTCGCATGCATGGGTTTGTTGCATTTTCATATCTGGCCCCTCCCTGGGGTACCAATCCGGAACACCTAAATGGCCATAACTCCGAAACGGCTGGACCGATCCGAACCATTTTCAATAGGAAACAATGGGACCACATTTCGCGTCGAATGAACCCTCGGTCGTTGAAATCGGTTGATGTTTACTATCTAAAAGTTAGGTGACCTTTTTTGTACACACACACACACACACACACACACACATACGCACACACATACATACACACACACACACACACACACATACACACACACAGACATCATCTCAACTCGTCGAGCTGAGTCGATCGGTATATAACACTTGACCCCTCCGGAGGCTCTATCAAATTTTCGTTTTTGGAGTGAACATACCGTCGTGCGGGGCTACTTTTGAAATACGGGGCTACTTTGGACACTTTTGAATATGGATTTTTTGAATTTGAAATATGGTTCAAATCTGTTTGATGTCTTTGGGACTATTATGACGCAATATTTTCCCCTTCATTTGGTTGAAATTGTTTTTCAAACAAACTCTTTATTGCTTGTCAGGAGGTGAAAAAACATCAAATGAATCATAAAAATATACATAACGTATCAGAACATTTGCTCTGGAAGCATTGTTTCTGCAGTTCATAAATTTCAAAGGGTTGCTCAATTCGTGCAAGAAGTATCGACGTAGCATATACAATCGAATATTTGTATGGATACACATTATAAATGACCGTTTCACCTAAATAAAGGATTGATGGCCCCCAGACAGCCTTTAAATCTTTATTTAAATATCACGCTGCTCATAATACCAAAGGTAGCACACCACCTAAAAACGCATATATTTATTGAAATCATGTATGATATAGTATACAACAGTATTGGTACAAAGTGGTATTCTAAATAAACCCGGAATTTTAACTGCAGTTTTGTTTTAATTATGAATGTCCAAAGTAGCCCCCCTCTGGTTCTATATGATATGTCTCCGATTGATGTATGGACAGCTTTTTTGTTTATGGATGGATTTAGTTAAAATTTTGCATGCATCCTACATACATACTCACGATTATTATGTGTAAAAATTGTGGAAATACATTCACTACTCTGAGAGTTATAATGTCATAAAGTTGAAAAACTATTAAAAAGTGTATAAAGAAGCCCCGCACGACGGTATAGCCTTTCGGTACACCTTGGTGTACGAGAAAGGCAAAAAGAACGATGCTGGTTATAAAGATCGATCTTAGTAGGCTGAACCAGTGCAGAAAAATGAAATGTCAGTTTGTTGGATACTTTTCACGAGAATACATGTGCTTTGATGAAGATTAGTAGAAAAATAATGTATTGTAGTAGGCCTTGCCATTTCAAAAACTGTATCAACGTAGTGCGAATTACACGTCTTTTTTATAAGTCCCTACAAAAGCCTACTACAGTATTATTGTTGTTTCTTTTGAAATGGAAGTGATCCCAAAGTGTAGTTTGTGTGGGTTGGGTTGTGTAGGCTGTGTGGGATAAATCATTTAACTGCTAGATGGAGCCGATATCTGGTCACTACAGGAGCTTCTGATGGAATTCTAAATAAACCCCTGGGATAATCTCATCAAGAACTCCCTGGGAATCCTACAAATTTGTGAAGAAATCTCGAAAGATTAATTGGATTCCTGTGGAATTGGAAAACTTTCCCACGTTCGCGCAACCCGCATTTTAAATCAAATCAAACCACTCATGACAAAATTGTTTTATGCAATTCAGTATCATAATTTCCATTTTATATGACTCATTTTAATGTTAAGTTGGCCATTATAACTTTTCCGAACTGGTACATAATGCAACTGAAATGTGCTGCATAATGAAAAAAGTTGCATAATGTTCATAATGTAACTCATTTGAACGTTATGCAACTCAAATGAGTTGTATAATGAAAAAAATCATTGCATAAAACTTTGTATGGAACTCGTTGCAAAACTCGATTTTTTCAGCACTCTTCGTATTTATCCAACTCGGCAAGCCTCGTTAGATAAATGTACGACTCGTGCTGAAAAAATCAACTTTTTGCAACTCGTTACATATAGTTTATTAATCATTTACATAGTACATTTATCCAACGAGGCTTGCCGAGTTGGATAAATACGAAGAGTGCTGAAAAAAAAACGAGTTATGCAACGAGTTCCATACAAAATTTTATGCAATGATTTTTTCATAATGCAACTTATTTGAGTTGTATAATGTTCATAATGCAACTCATTTGAGTTGCATTTTGAACTTTATGCAACTATTTTTTATTATGCAACTCATTTCAGTTGCATTATGAACCGGTACGGAAAAGTTGGTCATTATGATACTAAAATGAGTAGTATAAAATAGAAATTATGACACTGAATTGCATAAAATATCTATTAAATCCGAATCGCAAACAACAAGACCACGAAACGTCAAAGACTTAAAAAAAATATCATAGCAACCGTCGTATGCAGTGTAAGTGGCTGTAAACGCAAGTCCAGATTTTAAATGAGGCAAGATTGAAAGAACACCTCCCCCATGAACCTACCAACAAACTAGCGACGAAGGGAAGAAGGGTAGATCTTATCACACCAGGCGCGGGCGTCGTCGGTGGCTGGTGGCTGGCAGAAACATGTACGCGCTGTTGTAACTTTTTGTCCTGCTCACATTAGGTTTTATAGGTTTTCGCATTTTTACCATCAACTTTCTCCCACCCCTGCTTGGCACCCACCCGTCAGGGTGAAAAACGGAACCACCCGATTGGGCACACGACGTTTAATTCAATTCCCGGGACGACCGGCGAAATAGTTCTTAACAATTGAATTTTGTCAACCAGCAACAGTGGCGGCATACATTTTGGCCAGGGAGCCAACAATGAAATACCGCATCATAAATCATGCCGGAAAATAGGATCCCGATAAGAGAATCAGAAAGTTCCTCACCGCTCGAATGCTTGGCGTTGAAGGAAAAATGGGTAAATTCTTGGAGAAAGTCGGCAAGTGTGGTAACTAGTTGCGAAGTCACCACAGTAGGCAGCGATGTCCGAACAACGGAGCGATCCAGCTGTCAGAAAATGAAAAATTGACTTCCCAAAAGGTCACTGTGGCCTACTGTGATGAAGCGAATCGGAATCATCCTTGGAATGCTGGAGAAACGTTTTCTTGGATTCGCCATGGAAACGCGGACACAAGAAAACGATCAAAATATGGAAATCGCCAACAAGCACCATTAAACGAGTGACAGTTTCATTTATTTGCCCCGGGAAATTCTGAAGAAGAAAATCCCTCAACGACACTCCATTACAATTAATCCGATAGGGATCGTCCGGGAATAAAGCGGAATAATGGAAACCACAAGCTGCGATGCTAGAAGAAACCACTACTGAGATACCGAACAAGCTTTGCATAATAACAAAAAATCGAAAAAAAATGTGAAAACTCTAGTCAAGAGGGTGTCGTTCATTTGCATATTGAATTGTGACTCGTTGCGGGAGATTAATTTTGGAACAACTGATCGGCTTTGGTTTGTTCCATGGTTCGAACGATAATAATTTGGAAAGCGATTAATTAATATTTAATTATTGTATCGCAATTCAAGTATGTACTTGGCATGCTCCTTCTGAGAAGGATTGTTAAAAAAAACATCTTCTTTTAAAAATAGGAAGCAATCGATAAAGTACTAGATTGAAAGTAGTGAGCTGGATTTTTGTATGGTGAGATGACCAATTCTTCGTTTCTGCAATGAATTGGTGCAAACAGCGTGGGTATTATGATTTCTTGCCTACTTTGATGCTGTTTGAGTAACTGTGTTGTTGAGGTTGCAAGAAATAAACAATACAACACAGCAAAAAAATATCTTGTGATATCTCATCATTTTCATCATCACGCAGCAAATTGGCCACCGCAGCTTGAAAGTGGGTCTAGCAATCACTAGAACCGTAACGATAGATGAATCATATATAAGTAAAATATTTGCACTTTCGTTCATTGATCCGTTGATTGTGAGACGTATCCCTTGCCTCTCGGCTATTTCACCGAGTTAGAAGGTAGATGATAAATATGATACTGCTTCTAGACATCTGTTGGAATGAGTTTGTTGACACTTTCCTATGCCAACTAGGATGTACACTCCCGATCAAAAGTATGGGGTCACCCCCTCAAAAACATGTCATATTTTTAGGCCCATATCTTCGCCAATTTGCGTCCGATTTCAAAACCCTAGGTTTCATTCAAAAGATAATAAGTCAAAGAAACTTTGAACATGATTTATTTAAAAGAAACTTTTTCAAAAAATTTTGTATGTAAACTCAACCCAAAGTTGCCAAATTTTCTAAAAAATGAATATAAACTTAAGGCAGTGTCGCTGGAAATTGGGTCGACCAAATTTTAAGATGAGAGCGGTAATATAACCCATTTTCTATTAGCTTTCAACTGCTTTTTACAGAACTTAGCTAAAAAATCTAGAAAAAAAAAGTTATTAAGTAAATTAACTCTTCATGTCATCGACCAAAAGTTTGGGGTACCTACCCGGGCAGAGTTCAAGTACTGACGATCAAAATGTGATATTGGTTTGTTTGAGATAAGAGGTAAAAGTACTGAAAATAATAGCAAAAAATTGTTCTTGAACCATCTAACCAATAGCAAAATATGATATTTGAAGATCAATCAAATAGCTCACTGCTATTGGCCAGATCTTAGCAAGAGCTAAATGTGCTATGATGATAATGTTCCAGGAGTAAAATTGAGATATTATTTTCAGTACTTTTACCTCTTATCTCAAACAAACAAATATCACTTTTTGTTCTCCATATCAAAATATGCTATTATTGAGCTTTTTTCCTCTGCTCGGGTATCGTAAAACATGGAAAAGTGATTTGTTGATATCTTTGTCATCTTTCATTCAATTTTAATTCTTCTTGGCTTATTTGAAACAAAATGAATGATACTTACTGCATAGACATTGAACCACAGATATTTGTTGAAATTTACATACTAAAACTCAACGTAAAGTTGCCTCATTTTTTAAAGTGTGCTGAAATGTGTTAACTTTACATAACATTTTTATGATATTGATGGTTCAATCGCCGCGAATTGATGTGTTGGTGGTTCATCGATTGTTTTCGGCGAAAAATAATAAAACTGTTGTTATGCCAGATTTATTATTTTTCGCCGAAAACAATCGATGAACCACCAACACATAACATTTTTATATGCAAAAATTGTTAAATACGTTAAGTTAAGGACATCAAACGTAAATTTAGTTAATTATCTTAGAAATAAGCTAAAACGAATTTAAATTGAACTATACCGGGACAGTCGGACGTAGAACGGAAAAACGGGATCGAGGCCATCAACACCGTGGCGTATTTGCCAAGCTAAAATGACAGAGTAAAGTAGATTCGGAGAGCATTGCAAAAGGATCCGGATATACAAGCCATTCTCCAGTATATTATCAACGAATGGCCTGCTAGTTATGGCACGGTTCCGGACAATCTCAAAGTTTATTGGAAATACCAACCCGAGCTCAGCACATACAATGGATTGGCTTTGCGATGCGATCGAATACAGAACCCATACAGTCTGTGAAGAGATATGCTTGAGCGTCCCCAAGCAACAGGCAAGTCAAAGAGTTACGGCAGCGCAAGTTTTGGTTGCATAAAAGTAAATTTGACGTAATATAAACACTATGTTAGAATTGGGAAGGATACCGTATTTTTACCGGTCTTATAGGATCAGATTATGCAGCGCGTCCAGAATTGCGATGTCTGCGCAAAATATTCGGCCAACTAGAGTCCATCCCATGCAAAACCACCTAATTCCATCGTACTCTTGCCAGAAAGTATGCAAACCGAATTTCGCTAGGTTCGGAATATCACAAAAAGTGTCCAGAGAGGGTGGACCACAGCTCATGAGCCAAGATTTCAGAAATTTTGCTACAACGCACAATGGTCCAATTTTGAGAAAACCTGGCATAAACTCAATTTTTGACCATCTCTTAAATGGGTTTCAGTACATCGATCATCCATCTCCAATATCAGAAACGTTGATTGTCTTTTAAATAAATTAAAAATCAAGATGTTGTATCTTTTTACTGCGCTAAATAGTTGCTGATGGGGAAATTGCTGATTTATTGATAAAGAACACAAACAAGTTCAACCACTACAAAAGTCTAATAATATAAATAATTGAATGGCTTCCACAAGTTTATTCGTAAGTTCTTGTGTATATTAGACACCTGCAATGGAAAAAAGAGATCAAAATAACACTTTTGGCTTCAAAATTAATATGTGATTATTAGTATGAGAAATTATTATACTTCATCTTCAAAGTGTCTTACAAATCGCTCCCAGCTACTCCCCGCGCAAATATTCGGTTCACACGCCTATCTAAGTATGCAGAATTGATAAAAGAAAATTGCAGCTGCCAAGAGCTGCCAAAACATTAGCGCCATAATGATATGTGTATAGTCAAATGTATGAAAAACAGCAATTTTGTTCGGAATTCGTTCGAAGAAATCGACAAATAATGAAAAAGCTATTAATATGAAATTGAGAGCTCTATAATGTTCCAGTATATTCATTTAGGCTAAAACTAGCAGACTACTATGATTTGGCAATTTTTGCCACGTGTTTTCAAATCTGGACCACTGTGAGCCGGCTCAGTCGACAGTTGGTCGACATTCTTCTAATTATTATTTAATATGAATTTTATGTTGTGCAAATACATGAAATGCATGTAGAGTACAGTCTAGTTCCAACACCCTGCAAACATTGTTCAATATCAAAATACAAATAAAATTTTCTTCAAAACAATTCAAGGATGTTTCAACTACATACACCCGCCTCCATTTAAGTAACGAGTCGGGACTGCCTGAATAGAATTTTTACCTAAATGGATTCATTACCTAAATAGATTTCCAGGTTCCAAAGAAGTTTGAGAATGGCAAGTGGATTGCAGATGCGAAGGGGAGGGGGTAAAGGCTTTCAGATGTAAAGGGGGGATGGTCAGAGGGGTTTCAAAAGAGTTTTAGGAGGGGGGTGTCAGAGGCATCTCAGGGCGTTTAGGAGGCTTCATATGCATTCAGGTGAACTTCATGGGATTTTTAGTGGGGTTCCCAAGCGTTTCAAGGCGTTTCAGGGCGTTTCAGGAAGTTTCAGAGAGGTTTTGTGGGGTTTCAGAAACTCCCAGGTGAGTTTCATGGTGGTTTCAATGCGTTTCAGGGCGTTTCATAGCCTCAGGGTGGGAGGGTTCAGGGTGCCTTAAGGCACCCTGAATTCAGAGGGTTGCAGGTTAATTTGAAGGAGGTTTAATAGGGGTTTTAGAGGCGTTTCACAGCACTTCAAGAGAGGCTCGCAGGTTAATTTGGAGGTTAATGGAGGTTTCATGGGGGTTCCATAGGCGTTTCAAAGCGTTTCAAAGCATTTCAAAGCGTTTCAGAAGGTTTCACAGGGATTAAGGAGGCTTCAGAGGATCTCAGGTAAATTTCACGAAGGTTTCATAGGGTTTCAGATGCGTTTCAAGACGTTTCAATGCGTTTCGGGGCGTTTCAGGAGGTTTTACTGAAGTTTTAGGGGCTCAGAGGTTTAAAGTGAATTTTATTGAAGGTTTCAAAGGGGTTCTACAGGCATTTCAAAGCGTTTCAAGGCGTTTCAAGGCGTTTTATGGCGTTTTAATGCGTTTCAGGAGGTTTAGGGGTCCTAAAGGGGGCTTCAGAGATTCGCAGGTGAATTTCACGGAAGTTTCATGGGGGTTTCAGAGGCGTTTCAAAGTGTTTCAAGGCGTTCAAAAGCGTTTCAAGGCGTTTCAGCAGGTTTCCAGGAGGTCAAGAGTGCTTCAGGGGCTCTCAGGCGGTTTTTAGGCGTTTTGGAGGCGTTTCAAAGCGTTTCAAGACGTTTCAAGGGTTTTCAATGTGTTGCAGGGCGTCCCAGAAGCTTTCAGGAGGGTTTAAGGGACTTCAGAGGCTCGCAGGTGAATTTCTCGCAAGTTCCATAGGGTTTTCATGGCGTTTCAGGAAGTTTCAGAGTGCTCTCAGAGGGGTTTAGAGGCTCTCAGGTAAATTAAATGAAGATTTCATGGGGGTTCTAGAGACGTTTCAAAGCGTTTCGAAACATCCCAATGGTCTTCGGAGCGGTTTCAGGGGAAAATAGGAACCCATTTAACTTTCCTCTATTGCGTAAATCTCTAAGATACAACCAAATACGTTAGTAGATCCGATGAGCAATACTCAAGGAAGTTCTTGGAGATCCTCAAACTGACAATGATCTCACCATTTGATAACACATAGCTACATGAGGCTGTGTAAGCATAAATTTCATTCATAATGCTCAAATAGATCACTGATTACACTTGTAGATCAGATGGATTTAAGGTAAAGATTTGACGAAGAAATACTTCGAATTGTCAAGCAACCCAGACAACCAGTAATCGTATAGGATGTTGCATAAGATGATAAAGTGGATGCCATATGAGTACATGCCTCCATTTAGGGGCATGTAAAATGTACGTATATCGCCTCCACTTTAACATCTTATTCAACATCTTATACGATCACTGGTTGACTGGAAAGAGCACAAATCTGAAGAACCAAATGACGGATTGCACTGAAAAGTTGATCGATTGTTCATTACCAGCGGCTGACCAATCGATCAACTTTTCAGCGTGGTGCGGCATTTGGTTCTTTAGATTTGTGCTTTTAAAAATTCAGGTTGTTCAGGCCGTTCTATAATCACCCTAACTCCAGGGAGTTCTCGAATACTCCTATACATTCATAGAACCCACCGCTTGATAGAACATAGGGTCTTGTACCATTTGGGCAGGTGTACCTATTTTGGGCACTTGCCGCTATAACTAAGTCAATTTCGAATCGATTGATTTGAAATTTTGTCCAGAGATAGACACGTACAATATCTAACTCTGTACAAAAATTCAAATAAATTGGTTTGAAATTGACTTAGTTATAACGACAAGTGCCCAAAATAGGTACACCTGCTCAAATGGTACAATACCCTAGATGCCTGAGGCTGTTTGAGTATAAACCTTATTGTCAATGCTCTAAGATACAACTAGTAGTCCTCGTAGATCCGATGACCTATACGCAAGTAGGTTCTTGGAGGTCCTAAAACTGACATCGTACTCACCACTTGACAACACATAGCAACATAAGGCTGTGTAAGCATAAATTTCATTCATAATGCTCAAATAGATCACTGATTACTCTTGTAGATCAGATGGCCTGAACTCCAGGGAGTTCTCGGATACTCTTAAACATTTAACCAGAGTTGATGTACACGTGCTGTACTTCCATGATTTAACCCTTAAACATTCCGTAAACGTCCCTTAACTCTTAATTCTGTTTTTTTTCGTAAACCAACTTTATCTTTAACCTTACGTACTCCAACCAATTCAATTTAGGTACATTACCTATGTTCTTCTTCTTCTTCTTGGCGTAACGTCCTCACTGGGACAAAGCCTGCTTCTCAGCTTAGTGTTCTATGAGCACTTCCTCAGTTATTAACTGAGAGCTTCCTCTGCCAATGACCATTTTGCATGTGTATATCGTGTGGCAGGCACGAAGATACTCTATGCCCAAGGAAGTCAAGGAAATTGCCTTTACGAAAAGATCCTGGACCGACCGGGAATCGAACCCGTCACCCTCAGCATGGTCATGCTGAATACCCGTGCGTTTACCGCCTCGGCTATATGGGCCCTACATTACCTATGTGGAGGGACCTAAAAAGATTTTACCTAAATGGAGGTTTCAGTGTAATTGCAACGCTTATCACTCTTCTGTTACTGCAAAAACCTCTACTGAATGTTTGCCTTCATAATTACCCAATTTGAATTCGAAACGAGCACGAAAATTCCGTCGTTATCTGGCTTCGCTCTACTCTCCACAACACAACCAGACCAGTCAACAACGACAAGGAGTCGACAAAAAAGTTGCAATAAAAATTAAATACAACCGAAAAGATAACATTGTCAGGGTTGGGTCTTGTTTTAAGAATTTTATTGTTGTAATTAGATTTCCTTCCCACTCCTCGAAAAAGAGCCACCATGACTCAAATCCCGAGCTTGCGAGACATTTGTATTCCCTCTAGTGCGGAATTATCGCACAAATTCCGCTCATCCCTTTTCCTTCGTGCCGTGTAGTTAGCAATGACAGTGATTATCTCCGCGTGGTTCTGCATTCTGTTCCAGACGACGACGTTTGTAGACGTGAGAGTTTTTCTGAGAAAGGCCTGTCCGTTGTTCCGAACGATGCGATGCAGCAGCACTTGTTTCTTTATTTCCGGCCAAAAATTAGCCCAAAAGACAAACACCTCCACCACCACCATCGTCATCTTCAAATTGACTTTGGTTTGGCGCTTTTGTCTTACGAAATGCTCGTGTTCCGACCAAGAAGAAGACCACCCTCTCCATCCAAACGGCGACTTATTCTTTATCTCTGCTGTTTTCCCCCATCCGGAACCATAAGAAACGATAATAGACTCTGTGGATCCTCAGCCACACCACCATCATCGTCCTGATCAGGGAAAAGAATTGGCCGGAGGAACTGGTTTAATTGACTTGTTACAACTGTCGTTAAGAGCCAGGGAGAACAAATGCGCGAAAATCTCCTCGGATCTTTACCCCGGATACAAGAGGACTGCTTTGGGTGGGTGACGGTGGATGGTGGAGCGCACAAAAAATCGAATTAAAATAACAAGACGAAAGCAATAAAATTTTAAAAAGTGCCAGGGAGAACGGGATAATAATGGCATTTTATTTAGCCGGGGCTTCGCGCTTCGGCATTCCGGAAAAGGGCAAACTGTGGATTGAATGGGATTTTTCACCGGTACCTAACCTACCCTTCCGAAAAGAGGAGAGGGGAGGAAAGACGATTCGCTTGAATTGGTCTATTGAAGTTGAGTGTTGGGTTTGCTAGTTAATAGCTACGGAGAGCCATGCAGGAAATTAAATCCTTTAAATATGAATGGAATGGTTGGAGAGAAGTCGATTCGAAGGCGATCTGAAGACGACTGAAAGATGGTCAGAATAAGACTAATGAAATGGCAAAAGAAAACAACCGTAAGACAGCAGAAGACTGCCAGATGATGGCCAAAAAACGACCAGAAAACGACCAGAAGACTGACAGATAATTATTAAAAGACAGCCGGAAGACATCCAGATGATGACCAAAACACGACCAGAAGATAGCCAGATGATGGCCAGAAGTCGACTAGAAGACGACCAGAAGACTGCCAGATGATGGCCAAAATACTACTTCTGGCCGTCTTGTGGCCATCATGGGCCACCTTTTGGTTCTCTTGTGGCCATCATCTACACACTTCTGCTCGTCTTCTGGCTATCATCTGGCAGTCTTCTGGTCGTCGTTTTGCCATCATTTGAGCGTCTTTTGGCCATCATCTGGCTGTATTCTGGTCGGCTTTTGGCCATCATCTGGCAATCTTCTGATCGGCTTTTGGCCATCATCTGACAGTCTTTTTTATTCTGCTTTTGGTCATCATCTGGCAGTCTTCTGGGAGTCTCTGGCCATTTTCTGGTAGTCTTTTGGTCATCATCTGGCTGACTTCTGGTCGTCTATTGGCCATCATCTGGCTGTCCTTTGGCCAACATCTGGTAGTCTTTTTGTCGTCTTTTGGCCATCATCTGGCCGTCTTCTAATCGTCTTTTGGCCATTATCTGACCGTCTTCTGGTCGGCTTTTGGCCATCATCTGGCAGTCTTCTGGGTGTCTTCTGGCCATCGTCTGGCTGTCTTTTGGTTGTCTTTTGGCCATCATCTGGCAGTCTTCTGGTCGTCTTTTGGCCATCATGTGACCGTCTTCTGGTCGTCTTTTGGCCATCATCTGGTAGTCTTCTAATCGTCTTTTGGCCATCATCTGGCAGTATTCTGGTCGTCTTTTGGCCATCATCAGGCAGTCTTCTGGTCGTCTTTTGGCCGTCATCTGACAGTCTTTTGGTCGTCTTTGGCCATCATCTGGCCGTCTTCTGGTCGTCGTTTGGCCATCGTCTGGCAGTCTTCTGGTCGTCTTTTGGCCATCATCTGGCCGTCTTCTAATCGTCTTTTGGCCATCATCTGGCAGTCTTCTGGTCGTCTTTTGGTCATCATCTGGCCGTTATCTGGTCGTCTTTCGGCCATCATCTGGCAGTCTTCTGGTCATCTTTTGGCCATCATCTGGCAGTCTTTTGGTCGTCTTTTGCCCATCATCTGGCAGTCTTCTAGTCGTTGTTTTGGCCATCATCTGACCGTTTTCTGGTCGTCTTTTGGCCATCATCTGGCAGTCTTCTGGTCGTCTTTTGGCCAGCATCTGGCAGTCTTATGGTAGTATTTTGGCCATCATCTGGTCGTCTTTTGGTCATCACTTGCCGTCTTATGGTCGTCTTTTGGTCATTATCTTGCAGCATTCTGGTCGTCTTTTGGCCATCATCTGGTCGTCTTTTGATCATCTGGCCATCTTCTAATAGTCATTTGGCCATCATCTGGCAGTCTGAGGTCTAATTTTGGCCATCATCTGGGCTTCTTCTGGTCGTCTTTTGGCCATCATGTGGAAATCTTTCGGTCGTCTTTTGGCCATCATGTGGCAGTCTTCTGGTCGTCTTTTGGTTATCATCTGGCAGTCTTCTGGTCGTCTTTTGGTCATTATCTGGCAGTCTTGTGGTCGTCTTTTGGCCATCATCTGGCAGTATTCTGGTCGTCTTTTGCCCATTTTCTGACAGTCTTCTGGTCTTCTTTTGGCCATCATCTGGCAGTCTTTTGGTCGTCTTTTGGCCATCATCTGGTTGTCTTCTGGTCGTCTTTTGGCCATCGTCTGGCAGTCTTCTGGTCGTCTTTTGGTCATCATCTGGCCAACTTCTGGTCGTCTTAGTCATCATCTGGCCGTCTTTTGGTCGTCTTTTGGCCATCATCTGACAGTCTTCTGGTCGTCTTTTGGCCATCATCTGGCAGTCTTCTGGTCGTCTTTTGGCCATCATCTGGCAGTCTTCTGGTCATCTTTTGGCCATCATCTGGTTGTCTTCTGGTCGTCTTTTGGCCATCATCTGACAGTCTTCTGGTCGTCTTTTGGTCATGATCTGGCAGTCTCCTGATCGTCTTTTGGCCATTATCTGGCAGTCTTCTGGTCGTCTTTTGGCTGTCATCTGACAGTCATCTGGTCGTTTTCTGGCCATCATCTGGCAGTCTTTTGGGTGGCTTCTGGCCATCAAATTGCAGTATTTTGATCGTCCTTAGGCAATCACCTGGCAGTCTTCATGTCGTCTTCTGGCCATAATCTGGCAGTCTTCTCGGTGTCTTCTGGCCATCACCTGACAGTCTTCTCGGTGTCTTCTGGCCATCAACTGGCACTCTTCTGATCGTCTTTTGGCCATCATCAGGCAGTCTTCTGATCATCTTTTGGCCATCATCTGGCCGTCTTCTGGTCGTCTTCTGGCCATCATCTGGCAGTCTTCTGGTCGTTTCCTGGCCTTCATCTGGCCGCTTCTGATCATCTATTGGCCATCATCTGGCAGTCTTTTGGTCGTCTTTTGGCCAACATCTGGCAGTCTTCTGGTCGTCTTTTGGCCATCATCTGGCTGTTTTTTGGTCGTCTTTTGCCCATAATCTGACCGTCTTTTGATCGTCTTTTAACCATCATTTGGCGGTTTTTTGTCGTCTTTTGGCCATCATCAGGCCGTCTTCTGCGCGTCTTTTGACCATCATCAGTCAGTCTTCTAGTCGTCCTTTGGCCATCATCCGGCAGTCTTCTAGTCGTCTTTTGGTTATCATCTGGCCGTCTTTGAGCAATCATCAGGCAGTCTTCTGGACGTCTTTTGATTAACATCTGGCCGTCTTTGGGCAATCATCTGGCAGTCTTCTGGTCGTCTTTTGGCCACCATCTGGCAGTATTGTGGTCGTCTTTTGGCCATCTTTTGGCCATCATCTGGCAGTCTTTTGACCATCTTTTGGCCATCTTTTGACCATCATCTGGCAGTCTTCTGATAGTCTTTTGGCCATCATCTGGCAGTCTTTTGACCATCTTTTGGCCATCTTTTGACCATCATCTGGCAGTCTTCTGATAGTCTTTTGGCCATCATCTGGAAATCTTCTGGTTGTCTTTTGGCCATAATCTGGCAGTCTTCTGATCGTCTTTTGACCATCATCTAGCCGTCTTCTGGTCGTCTTTTGACCATCATCTGGCAGTCTTCTGATAGTCTTTTGGCCATCATCTGGCAGTCTCCTGGTCGTCTTTTGGCCATCATCTGGCAGTCTTCTGGTCGTCTTTTGGCCATCATCTGGCAGTCTTCTGGTCGTCATTTGGCCATCATCTGGCAGTCTTCTGGTCGTCTTTTGGCCATCATCTGGCAGTCTTCTGGTCGTCTTTTGGCCATCATCTGGCAGTCTTTTGCTCGTCTTTTGACCATCATCTGGCAGTCTTCTGATAGTCTTTTGGCCATCATCTGGCAGTCTCCTGGTCGTCTTTTGGCCATCATCTGGCAGTCTTCTGGTCGTCTTTTGGCCATCATCTGGCCGTCTTCTGGTCGTCTTTTGGCCATCATCTGGCAGTCTTCTGGTCGTCTTTCTGCCATCATCTGGCAATCTTCTGGTCGTTTTTTGGCCATCATCTGGCCCTCTTTTAACCGTCTTTTGGCTATCATCTGGCAGTCTTCTGGTCGTCTTTTGGCCATCACCTGGCAGTCTTCTGGGTGTCTTCTGGCCTTCAACTGGCCGTCTATTGGTCGTCTTTGGCAATCATCTGGCCGTCTTCTGGTCGTCTTTTGACCATCATCTGGCCGTCTTCTGGTCGTCTTTTGACCATCATCTGGCAGTCTTCTGATAGTCTTTTGGCCATCATCTGGCAGTCTCCTGGTCGTCTTTTGGCCATCATCTGGCAGTCTTCTGGTCGTCTTTTGGCCATCATCTGGCAGTCTTCTGGTCGTCATTTGGCCATCATCTGGCAGTCTTCTGGTCGTCTTTTGGCCATCATCTGGCAGTCTTCTGGTCGTCTTTTGGCCATCATCTGGCAGTCTTTTGCTCGTCTTTTGACCATCATCTGGCAGTCTTCTGATAGTCTTTTGGCCATCATCTGGCAGTCTCCTGGTCGTCTTTTGGCCATCATCTGGCCGTCTTCTGGTCGTCTTTTGGCCATCATCTGGCAGTCTTCTGGTCGTCTTTCTGCCATCATCTGGCAATCTTCTGGTCGTTTTTTGGCCATCATCTGGCCCTCTTTTAACCGTCTTTTGGCTATCATCTGGCAGTCTTCTGGTCGTCTTTTGGCCATCATCTGGCAGTCTTCTGGTCGTCTTTTGGCCATACCTGGCAGTCTTCTGGTCGTCTTTTGGTTGTCATCTGGCAGTCTTCTGGCGGTCTTTCGGCCATCATTTGGCAGTCTTTTGGTCGTCTTTTGGCCATCATGTGACCGTCTTCTGGTCGTCTTTTGGCCATCATCTGGTAGTCTTCTAATCGTCTTTTGGTTATCATGTGGCAATCTTCTGGTCGTCTTTTGTTTATCATCTGGCAGTCTTCTAATCGTATTTTGGCCATCATCTGGCAGTCTTTTGATCGTCTTTTGGCCATCATCTGGCCGTCTTCTGATCGTCTTTTGGCCATCATCAGGCCGTCTTCATGTCGTCTTTTGGTCAACATCTGGCAGTTTTTTGATCGTCTTTTGGCCATCATCTGGCAGTCTGCTGGCCGTCTTCTGGCCATCATCTGGCAGTCGTCTGGTTGTCTTTTGGTTATCATCTGGCAGTCTTCTGGTCGTCTCTTGGTTATCATCTTGCCGATATCTGGTCGTCCTTCGGCCATCATCTGGCAGTCTTCTGGTCATCTTTTGGCCATCATCTGGCAGTCTTTTGGTTGTCTTTTGGCCATCATCTGGCAGTCTTCTGGTCGTCTTTTGGCCATCATCCGGCAGTTTTCTGATCGTCTTTTGGCCATCATCTGGCCGTCTTTTGGCCATCATCGGGCAGTCTATTGGTCGTCTTTTGGCCATCATCAGGCAGTCTTCTGGTCGTCTTTTGGCCATCATCTGGCAGTCTTCTGGTCGTCTTTTGGCCATCATCTGGCAGTCTTCTGGTCGTCTTTTGGCCATCATCTGACCGTCTTCTGGTCGTCTTTTGGCCATCATCTGGAAGTCTTATGGTTATCTTTTGGCCATCATCTGGCAGTCTTCTGATCGGCTTTTGGCCATTATCTGGCAGTCTTCTTGTCGTCTTTTGGCCATCATCTGGCAGCCTTCTGGTAGTCTTTTGGCCATCATCTGACAGTCTTCTGGTTGTCTTTTGGTCATTATCTGGCAGTCTTTTGATCGTCTTTTGGCTATCATCTGGCCGTCTTCTAATCGTCTTTTGGCCATTATCTGGCAGTCTTCTGGTCGTCTTTTGGCCATCATCTGGCCGTATTCTAATTGTCTTTTGGCCAGCATCTGGCAGTCTTGTGGTAGTATTTTGGCCATCATCTGGTCGTCTTTTGGCCATCCCTTGCCGTCTTATGGTCGTCTTTTGGGCATTATCTTGCAGCATTCTGGTCGTCTTTTGGCCATCATCTGGTAGTCTTTTGATCATCTGGCCATCTTCTAATAGTTCTTTGGCCATCATCTGGCAGTCTGTGGTCTAATTTTGACCATCATCTGGGCTTCTTCTGCTCGTCTTTTGGCCACCTGGCCGTCTTCTGCTAGTCTTCTGGCCATCATCTGGCCGTCTTCTGGTCGACTTTCGGCCATCATCTAGCAGTCTTCTGTCTGTCTTTTGGTAATCATCTGGCAGTCTTCTGGTCATCTTTCGGCCATCATCAGGCAGTCTTCTGGTCGTCTTAGGGCCATCATCTGGCCGTCTTCTGGTCGTCTTTTGGCAATCATCTGGCAGTCTTTTAGTCGTCTTTTGGCCACCATCTGGCAGTCTTCTGATCGTCTTATGGCCATCATCTGGCAGTCTTCTGGTCGTCTTTTGGCCATCATCTGGCAGTCTTCTGGTCGTCTTTAGGCCATCATCTGGCAGTCTTTTAGTCGTCTTTTGGCCACCATCTGGCAGTCTTCTGATCGTCTTATGGCCATCATCTGGCCGTCTTCTGGTCGTCTTTTGGCCATCATCTGGCAGTCTTTTAGTCGTCTTTTGGCCACCATCTGGCAGTCTTCTGATCGTCTTATGGCCATCATCTGGCAGTCTTCTGGTCGTCTTTTGGCCATCATCTGGCAGTCTTCTGGTCGTCTTTTGGTCATCATTTGGCAGTCTTCTGGTCGTCTTTTGGCCATCATCTGGCCGTCTTTTGGCCATCATCTGGCAGTCTTCTGGTCGTCTTTTGGCCATTATCTGGCAGTCTTCTGGTCGTCTTTTGGACATCATCTGGCCGTCTTTTGGTCGTCTTTTGGCCACCATCTGGCAGTCTTCTGATCGTCTTATGGCCATCATCTGGCAGTCTTCTGGTCGTCTTTTGGCCATCATCTGGCCGTCTTTTGGCCATCATCTGGCAGTCTTCTGGTCGTCTTATGGCCATCATCTGGCAGTCTTCTGGTCGTCTTTTGGCCATCATCTGGCCGTCTTTTGGCCATCATCTGGCCGTCTTTTGGCCATCATCTGGCAGTCTTCTGGTCGTCTTTTGGTCATCATTTGGCAGTCTTCTGGTCGTCTTTTGGCCATTATCTGGCAGTCTTCTGGTCGTCTTTTGGCCATCATCTGGCCGTCTTTTGGTCGTCTTTTGGCCATCATCTGGCAGTCTTTTAGTCGTCTTTTGGCCACCATCTGGCAGTCTTCTGATCGTCTTATGGCCATCATCTGGCAGTCTTCTGGTCGTCTTTTGGCCATCATCTGGCCGTCTTTTGGCCATCATCTGGCAGTCTTCTGGTCGTCTTATGGCCATCATCTGGCAGTCTTCTGGTCGTCTTTTGGCCATCATCTGGCCGTCTTTTGGCCATCATCTGGCCGTCTTTTGGCCATCATCTGGCAGTCTTCTGGTCGTCTTTTGGTCATCATTTGGCAGTCTTCTGGTCGTCTTTTGGCCATTATCTGGCAGTCTTCTGGTCGTCTTTTGGCCATCATCTGGCCGTCTTTTGGTCGTCTTTTGGCCATCATCTGGCAGTCTTTTAGTCGTCTTTTGGCCACCATCTGGCAGTCTTCTGATCGTCTTATGGCCATCATCTGGCAGTCTTCTGGTCGTCTTTTGGCCATCATCTGGCCGTCTTTTGGCCATCATCTGGCAGTCTTCTGGTCGTCTTATGGCCATCATCTGGCAGTCTTCTGGTCGTCTTTTGGCCATCATCTGGCCGTCTTTTGGCCATCATCTGGCCGTCTTTTGGCCATCATCTGGCAGTCTTCTGGTCGTCTTTTGGTCATCATTTGGCAGTCTTCTGGTCGTCTTTTGGCCATTATCTGGCAGTCTTCTGGTCGTCTTTTGGCCATCATCTGGCCGTCTTTTGGTCGTCTTTTGGCCATCATCTGGCAGTCTTTTAGTCGTCTTTTGGCCACCATCTGGCAGTCTTCTGATCGTCTTATGGCCATCATCTGGCAGTCTTCTAGTCGTCTTTTGGCCATCATCTGGCCGTCTTTTGGCCATCATCTGGCAGTCTTCTGGTCGTCTTTTGGCCATCATCTGGCAGTCTTCTGATCGTCTTATGGCCATCATCTGGCAGTCTTCTGGTCGTCTTTTGGCCATCATCTGGTTGTCTTTTGGCCATCATCTGGCAGTCTTGTGGTCGTCTTTTGGCCATCATCTGGCAGTCTTCTGGTCGTCTTTTGGCCATCATCTGGCAGTCTTTTGGTCGTCTTTTGGCCATCATCTGGCAGTCTTTTGGTCGTCTTTTGGCCATCATCTGGCAGTCTTTTTTCTTTTTTTGGCCATCATTTGGCCGTTTTTTGGTCGTTTTCTGGCCATTATCTGGCAGTCTTCTGGATGTCTTCTGGCCATCATCTGGCAGTCTTCTGATCGTCTTTTGGCCATCATCAGGCCGTCTTCATGTCGTCTTTTGGCCATCATCTGGCAGTCTGCTGGCCGTCTTCTGGCCATCATCTGGCAGTCGTCTGGTTGTCTTTTGGCCATCATTTGGCCGTTTTTTGGTCATCTTCTGACCATAATTTGGCAGTCTTTTGGTCATCAACAGGCAGTCTCTTGGACGTCTTTTGGCCATCATCTGGCAGTCTTCTGGCCATCTTTTGGCCATCATCTGGCCGTCTTCCGGTCGTTTTTTAGCCATCATCTGGCAGTTTTTTTGTCGTTTTTTGGCTATCATCTGGCAGTCTATTGGTCGTCTTTTGGCCATCAACTGGCAGTGTTCTGGTCGCATTTCGGCCATTATCTGATAGTCTTCTGATCGTCTTTTGGCCTTCATGTGGCCATCATCTGGCCGTCTTCATGTCATCTTTTGGCCATCATCTGGCAGTCTTCTGGTCGTCGTTTGGCCATCATTTGGCCGTTTTTTGGTTGTCTTCTAGCCATTATCTGGCAGTCTTCTGATCGTCTTTTGGCCATCATCTGTTCGTCTTTTGGTCGCCTTCTATTTGTCTAATAGCTATCATCTGGCCGTCTTCTGTACACATACTGATCGTCTTTAGGTCGTCCTGTGGTCATCATCTGGTAACATTTTATGTTCAATAATTGTTTGGAAAATGGAGAGTGAGTAAGGGAAAAAAGTGACAAAATTTAGGCATTATCCTTGGTTGCTGCTCATCTTGACATCGAAAGGTTTTCAATTAAATATCGATTGGTTTCTAAACACATCTTAAACAGATACAAAAAAATGTTCACATATAACAAGATTCCTCCACTCGGGCATTCCCACTATTTCTCCTCATTCGCCGTGGCGCCGTCTGTTGGTACATGGCAACAACACACTTGGAATCAATGTTGTATTCAACTTTTCTAGCATTCAACAAAGGGGCCAAAAGTTAGCACGCAATATTTTTTTATCTTCGATCATGCGCTCTTAGAAGCGTGAGATTCACTTAAGGACAAGGTGTCATGCAATCTGCTATAAAGTTTTCTTCAACAGAAATCTGGATATCCAGTAATTAAAATTGATCTGAAAAAAAGCAACTCATAGCTTGCTCACTCGCAATGCCCACCGAGTAGTAATTTCAGAAGGAATTCCACTCTGCCATGTTCTATGTTACTTTTTTACCCTACTTTTGACGAATTTTATTTCTACGAATACTTTCCGAAACCACTATCGGTTGATATAAAACTGGAAACTCTATGGAAGCTGCATTCATCAAAATAATTTATCCCATTTTAGATAATTCTCAGCATAAGCGAAAACAGGAGCAATAAGCAAGGACGTGGCCAGGGGAGGGGGGGGGGGGGGCGTAGCCCCCCTCTGATTGAGCAACTATATTCTAACTTAACCGAAAAACTTAGATGATCAGAGCTGTTTTTGACTAGTAAAAATAAAATTCACCTGCATCCTCGAATTTTTTTTTAATGTATGCAGGAATTCTTTCGGAAATTCTTGGAGGAATATCTTCGAAAATTCCTGAGGGTATTCCTTTGAAAATTCCTGGAAGAATTCCTTCGGAGATTCCTGGAATAATTCCTTCGGAAATTGCTGGACGAATTCTTTTGGCAATGCCTGGAGGAATTCCTTCAGAAATTCCTGGAGGATTTTTTTCGGAAATTCTTTTTAGATTTTTTTTTGGAAATTCCTGGAGGAATACCGTTGGAAATTCCTAGCAGAATTCCTTCGGAAAATCCTGAAGGAATTCCTTCGGAAATTCCGGGAGGAATTCCTTCACGAATTCCATTAAAAATTCCTTCAAAAAAATCCGCTGGAGGAATTCTTTCAGAAATTTCGGGAGGAATTCCTTCGAAAATTGCTGGACGAATTGCTTGGGAGATTTCCGGAGGAATTCTTTCGGAAATTCCTGAAGGAATTCCATCGGAAATTGCTGGACGAATTCCATTGGAAATTCGTGGAGGAATTCCATCGAAAATTCCTTGGCGAGGCCCTTCGAAAAATCTTGGATGAATACTTTCGGAAATTTCTGGAGGAATTCTTTCAGAAATTCCGGGAGGAATTCCATCGCATATTGCTGGACGAATTCCTTTGGAGATTCATGAAGGAATTCATTCGGAAACTCCTGAAGGAATTCCTTCGGAAATTTCTGGAGGAATTCCTTGGGGAGTTCCCTCGAAAAATCTTGGATGAATATCTCCGGAAATTTCTGGAGAAATTCTTTCAGAAATCTATAGAGAAATTCCTGAGAAAATCCTTGGATGAATTCCTTAGAACATTCCGGGAAAAAAATCATTCTAAACTTCTTAGAGGAATGCTTTTTATGATTCCTATAGGAATTCCTTTGGAAATTTCAGGAGGAATTCCTTCAAAAAATGCTGTAATAATTTCTTCGGAATTACTGGAAGAATTCCTTCGGAAATTCCCGGAGGTATTACTTCGGAAATTCCTGAAGAATTTTTTTCGGAAAGTCTTTGGATTTTATTTTTGGAAATTCCAAGAGGAATTCCCTCGAAAATTCATGGAGGAATTCCTTTACAAATTCCGTTAGGAATTCCTTCAAAAATTCCTGGAGGAATTCTTTCGGAAATTCCGGGAGGAATTCCATCGGAAAATGCTGGACGAATTCGCTTGAAGATTCATGGAGGAATTCTTTCGGAAATTCTTAGGGGAATTTCTTCGGAAATTCCTGGAGAAATCTCTCCGGAATCTCTTGGATGCATTCCTCCTGAAATTCGTGGAGCAATTATTCCAGGAATTTCCGATGAAGATCCTCCAGGAATTTTCAAAGAAATTCCTTCTGCAATTTCCGAAGGAATTCCTCCTGGAATTTCCGAGGGAATTCCTGCAGTAATTTAAGGTGGAATTCCTCCAGGGATTATCGATGGAATTTCACCTGGAATTTTCAAAGGATTTCCGGTCGGAATTTCCGAAGGAATTCCTTCATGAATGTCCGAAGGAATTCCACCAGGAATTTTCGAAAGAATTTCTCCAGGAATTCTTTCACGAACTTCCAAAGGTGTTCCTCCATAAATTTCAGAAAGAATTCCTTCAGGACTTTTGCGAAGGAATCGTTCAAGGATTTTCTGAAGGAATTCCTCCATGAATTTACTAAGGAATTCCTCCAGAAATTTCAGGAAGGAATTTCCCCAGGTATTTCCGAAGGAATTACTCCAGGAATTCCCGAAGGAAATCCTCCACGAATTCTCGAAGGAATTTCCGAGGGAATTCCTCCAGGATTTTCCCGAAGAATTCCTCCATGAATTTCCGGAGGAGTTTGTCCAGGAATTTCCGTAGGAATTCCTCCAGGAATTTTCAAAGGATTTTCTCCTGAATTTCCGAAGGAATTCCTCTACGAATTTCCAAAGAAATCCCTCCCGGAATTTCCAATGACATTTCTTATGGATTTGCCTTGAAATACCTCCAAAAATTTCCGAATGAATTCCTCCAAAAATTTTTCACGGTTGTCCTCAAAAAATTTCCTTAGGATTTTCTCACATAATCCCCAAACGTGTTTCTGAAGGAATGTTTGAAGAAGTTTCTCAAGTTTTCGTAGGAGTTCCGCAATACATTTTTGAAGGAATTTCTTGAGGAATTTCCGAAGAAACTTCTCAAGGATCTTTCGCTGGAATTCCTTGAGGAATTTCGTAAAGATTTATAAAAAAAACCGAAAAAAAATCCTCAACGAACTTATCAAACAATTTCTCACGAAATTTCCGAAGATATTTCAGACATTTCAGATATATGTCAAAAAAATTTCCAAACGCACTCCTTTAACAATTTCCAAGTTTTCTTTATTAAGGCATTTTAAAGGAATTCTGCAAAGAATTTCCGAAGAAGTTCTTCTAATAAATAAAAACTCACAAAAAGCATTTCTTCAGCAATTTCAGAAATATATTTTCAAGGAAGTTTTGAAAGGTTTTTAAAAAAATTCCTTATGGAATTGCGTAGACCTAAATATCCCACACACTCCGATATTAAAATTTAATTCAAATGATAAAAGTGCATTTCACCCCACACTCCCATAAGAACGGCTGCCCGGGTGCTTGAATTTCAATTTACGCCAATATCAATGCCCATCGTAACTAACGCGCAAAATTTCGGCAGCTAGAAAAATCGCACCATACATTATTTACTGACCTGGTTTTATGAATCATCGCTCATGTGACGACGGACGGATGGTCGGCCGGGGCAACGATCGCGCAGCGATACGTTGTTCATGATCGTACACGTTGGGTCCGGTTGGTATGGTACAGTTTTGATTACGCGTGGTTGGTTTGACGACGATAACGATGATGATGGTAATGATGATAATGACGAGTAGGATAGGTAGACTAGGTTTTGGACTTTGAGTATTTACTTTTGGTAGGGTTTTGGATACGCCCAAGTTGGTTCGGGCATTGTTAGGAAGTATCGTGACTATTTCGGCAAAACGAGAGTGATGGTTGGAGTTTTAGACACGCCCAAGCTGGTTCGGGTATTGCTAGGAAATTTAGGCTATAAATACGGAGGCTTTGGCTTCAGTCGGGGTCAGTTGTTGTGGATCAGTTGTCGGAAGTTCAGTTTCAACGTTAGAGTAGGCAGCATATCGGAAAAGTCTTGAGATCCCATGTGGGACACCTCTAGATACTGTCCTAAGGCTGTAGGTAGGACTTAGTAGTCGGGTCAAGAAGAAGCTAGAAGTGTCTCTAGATTGTTTAACTTAGTAGTTCGGTTAAGGTGATATAAGAAAAAGTGAATCGTTGTAATATTAGATTAGTGATGGTTTGTGATACTTCAATATAGTTTATGAAAAAGATGTCGTGGACTGTAATGAAATGAAAGACATCACATTCCGTGTAGTGTAGTGTAGTGTAGACTTTTAGTGGAATTTTTTTCAATATTTTCGAAAGAATTGCTTCAGGAGTTCGAGAAGAAATTCTCACAGAAATTTCCGGATGAATTCCTCCAAGAATTTTTGAAGGTATTCCTCAAGGAATTTTCGGAAGAATTTCTCACTAAAACTCCGAAGGAGTTCCTCAAGGAATATTCTAAATCTATTTCAAAGAAATTCCTCAAGGAATTCCATAAGAATCTTCTAAAGGATATCGTAGAAGAACTCTCGAAGGAATGTCTTATGGAATTTCTCAAGGAGCTTTAGAAATGAAGGAATTCCTAAAGGATTTTCGAAATAAATTCCTGAAATAATTTTTAAATTGATTCCTTTAAAAATTTCCGAAAGCATTCCTCTAGCAACTTCCAAAGATATTCCTCCAAAGATTTTCTGGAGCTTCTCAAACGGATTTCTGGTGGAAATAAGAATGATATTTGTAAAGAATTACTGGGGAAATTCTCAAAAGAATGCATGGTGAAATTCTTAATAAAACTTCTGGAGGAATTATTGAAGAAATTTCGGAAGGTATTCCCAACGGAATTACTGCAAGTTTTCCGAAGGTAATTTCTGCTGGAATATCTACATTAAAATAACCTGGAAAAATATTAAAGAAATTTCTGGAGAAACTGCTGGATAAATTCAAATTCATGATGGCATTGGTTAGAAATTCCTGAAGCAATATCTTGAGGAATTCCTCAGAATTATAATCATATATGATTCTTCCATTGAACCATTCCTGTTAATCACTCATATTTCATACTTCACTTTTATTTTTTTTTTCTTGAATGATGAAGTATTTGAACTCCATGTTACTGCAAAGTGGTTTTCGGTGTAAGGGTGCTCGCCCCCCCCCCCCCCCCCCCCTGGCCGAAAAGCTGGCTACGCCCTTGGCAAGAAGTAAGCAGTAAAGAGTGAGGATCAAGCAATGTTGAATGTGGAGTAAGCAGTGAGTTAGCTGTGAGGAGCGACCAGTAAAGAGTATGGGGTGAGAAATGAGCTGTGCGAAGCGAGCTGTGACCAGTGAAGGGTGAATAGAAGAAGTGTACGTAGTAAGAAGTGAGGAGTTGGTGGCAATGAGGAGTTAAGAGTGAGTAGTAAGAATGAACAGTCGTTACTGAGTGTTGAGCATTGAAGAGTGAGCAATTAGAAGTTATCAGTGGTGGGAAGTGAGTTATAAGCACTGATTAGTGAGAAGTAAAAAGTGAGTTGTAACGAAACACCAGTGAAATGCTAGGAGTGACAAATAAGCAGTGTAGAGTGAGAAGTAAAATTTAGAGTCAGGAATGAACGGTGAGAATTACCTTTATATTTCTTTTTGTTTGTGAATTTTAACCTATTGCTCATTCATCACACAGGAATGGTGAGAACTATAAAGCGGTGGGAAGTGAATAGTAAAAAGTGAGTTGCAATGAGTGAGTGAAAAGACAGAAATGAGTAGTTAAAAGTGAGAATTGAAAATTGAGAAATGAAGGCTGAATTATAAGTAGTGAATAGTGAAGAGTAAGGGATGAGTAGTTAGTGACAGGTCTAGTGAGAAGCGAGCATATAGAAGTAAATAATAAGGAGTGGTAATCAGTTATAAGTGAAAAATGAGAAGTGAGAAGAAAGCAGCGAAGCAAGCAGAAGTTTTCACAGAAAGCAGTGATAAACGATAAATAAAAATATAAAACGATTAGTTTGAAGCAGTAAAAATTGAGCAGTGAAGAATGAGGGGTGACAATGGCAATGGCACAAATTGAGGGGTGAAGAATGAGTAGGAAGCATTCAGGAATGAGTGGAGGAGATTGAGTATTATTGTTCAAGCTATCAAAACTGTGCTTTTGGAGGCTTGTCTTGGATTTTACAAAAGTGGGGATACTTGATAAGCACATGAATCTTTTAATGGGAAGCTTCAAATATTTTCTTTGGGAGTGCTTTTCTCCAGAGTTTTGTCTAGAGTTCACCAAAAACAAAACCCCAAAAGTCTCCTAAAACCCGGCTGAAACAACCTGAGCAACATATTTATGTTGACGACACTGATGGATTACTTTGGGCGTAAACAACATCATACACAAACCGCATCCATTTCTCACCATTTGAGGATCCATTCCGCATTTGGTAGGCGGTCAGAGTCAGAGAGAGTTCTAAAAATATGGCCATCGAATGTTGCTTTCTCTCCAAAAGTCAGTTTCTGCTCAAAACCCAAAGTAGGAACTGATGAATAAATATAAATGGACTTATTTTCGTTTCAGAAATCTGCAAGCACTCGGCATCTTATGTTACTGTTAGTGCTACTGATGCTGGTGCCCATATGTGCATCTTGTAGTGAAGCAGTATAGGAACGAACGATTCAACGGTGCTGTAGTGGAAGTCCTCACTCTATACATGCTGATATGCTTCCTTTAGCTCACGTTCGCACTCATCATCCACCACCATTTGTGCATGGATGCATGCGATCCGATGCGCGTAGGACTTAATGCTGGAAAACGCATCATTTCTCAAGCCCGTTGCCTCGTGCCTTCTACATATGTACGGTCGTGGCGTACATGGCAGAAACAGCATCTGGATTCTGAAAAGATCTGAACCAAGTCGACGTCGTCGTCGTCGTCATCAATGGGATGTGAACTAAAGGGTAACATTATGACGCTGCTGCATGCTGCTGAGGCTGTTTGCTTCTCGGTTCAGTTGGAAGGAATACGTAGGTTCCTACATAAAATAGATGGTATCAGTTGTCGTTCGGTCCCGGGATCGGTGAATGGTTTGCGCACGTGTTGCTGTTTAGAATAAACCGGCAAAAGGGAACCAGATTTATGATGAAACTGCTTCGAAGTTGTTATTTATGAATTAACGGACAAAATTTAGCGGGAGCTTTGGTGGAGGGAGAAAGCAACGGATCTCAAGTTTGAATTGGACAATGCTTGAAGAAATTATTACGCTAAGGCAAGACTTTTTTCGCAATTACTTTTCTTTTTTCCAAGTCTATGAAGTGAGAAAAACAAAATTCTCATACCAGCATAAGAACGCCACGGCTGACAGTTTGGTTTACATCCATCCTTTAGGGCTTAAGCATCCGTCATCATATTTCGGAAATAAAAAAAGCAGTTTTTTCGCTGTAAGTCAAAACAATGACAGTAGTGACCATGTTCACTGTATTCCATTCCTTATGAGAACTCTACTTAGAAAAAGCCCAGAACTGAACTGTTGAAAATAGCGAATTTTCAACTTATATGTGTTCTGGAGCGGACCTGGTGTGATGGTTAGAACACTTGACTATCACGCCGAGGACCTGGGATCGAATTCCACTCCCGACAAACTCGCAAAATATGAGTTCTTCCTTTCGAAGGGAAGTAAAGCCGTGGGTCCCGAGATGAACTAGCCTTGGACTAAAAATCTCGTTAATACAGAAAAAAAAACTTATTATGTAGTTATATCACAAAGGCATATATACTGAAGTAGAATTATTCATAAAGAAATAATATTGGAATGATCTCACCAATTTCTGTGTGGTTTTTGTGGTAAAATGCTTTGCTGCGAACCAATCAAACGACGATGAAAAATTTAAAGCTCTTTTGATTATCCTGCGAGAATTTTGCTACCATAAATAGATTCACTTGCCAGTGGTGGCCACTCGTAAATGTGTAATATTTAAACCTTTAAACCACTCTTTTTTCTGCGGAGAACGTATAAATTCCCCGAAATCTCTGCATACACTGGCTAACCACGTGAATTGGGTTGTCGCACCATCCAACCACAAACTATTGCGAATCTTTTCTGAAATCCGCATACTGGCCAACAACTTGTGCGCCGACAGCCCATGCGCCGGGTTGTGCGCCATACAAAATGTAAATAAACAAGTGTCAAAATGGTTCGCGCCAAGAGCTTCGTCTCCCTTAGGGTTCGGAATCATTTTTTGTCTGAAACATTGATCTTTCTTATGTCTGGAAATAATGTACCGTCTTACCCCGCTCGTTCGACACGTTTTAATTCGACACTTTTTAATTCGTACCGTCTACCCCCGTTGATTTGAACGACACCTCATGCAAACCAACGGGGTTCATTTTTAGTTTGAACTTCTAGCAACCCTGTGGACGACGAAAAACCCCACTGCTGGCAGCCTCATTTTATGTTTTGTTTTGATTCTGCGTTCCGTTTCACCCCGTTCCATTAGCAGAATGAAGTTTGAGCCATTTTTAATTTGAACGATGTGCAGATTAGAAGGGGTCAAATTAAAAAGTGTTCAGATTAGATGCGGTCAAACGAACGGGGGTAGACGGTACCCCGCTTATTCGACACATGTCGAATTAAAAAGTGTTGAAATGTCATAGCGATGTACACTGTAAATGCAAAACAGTTTAATATTGCGCTTATACTCGCACCCGCAGCAGCTCCTCTTGCAGACGCTAATTCCGGAAGTTCTGTTTTGGTGCTATTTGACACCCAAACCGCCTGGAGACCAACCGGAATCGACTGAGGATGGCAAAATTTCAGATCGATCGGAACAACTATAGTGCCCGCCATTCTTAGTTTTTCATGCAAATTAATATGGGTAAAATTTACTTCTTCAAAGAAAAATCGCTTGGTATCACCCGTTGATCCCTAAAAATAAGTCAATGAATGATTTCTGTACAAAACTTCTCGGGGTTTCAGACCTCCGAAGACCGCAAAGCGATGCGACGTTCGTGGAAAAGTTATTAAGCCTTACCCGATTATGTTAAACAGCGTTGTCATGCTATTCCATTTTAAGTCAATAACTTTTTCCACATGCTTTAGTTCACTTTGCAGTCTGCGAAGGATTGGTCCCTTGTAAAATTTCAAACAGAAATTATTCATCGATTTATTTTTAGGGGTTAAGGAGCAACCTGTGGCGATTTTTCTTTAAAAAAGTGATTTTCCCCATAGTAAATCGTATGAAAACTTAAAACGGCTGGCGCTAAAATATACATTCTCCGATCGACCTGAAATTTTGCACGGTAGATATAGTGGTTTCGCAGCGCGGTGTCACGAACACTAATGCAAATCTACTGGTTGAAAATATGCCCATTTGATTTTGCCGGGAACAGCTGATCTTTGTGTACTATTTTCAACCAGTAACTCAGGTAGTGTTCGTGTAATGCAGCGTGTACGTACACGCAACACCACTAAAAGCAGAAACCACTATGGGGCCGCGATGGAACTCAAAAAGTGTACAGGTGTGAAATGTCTTTTCTGTCCCATGTGTGAGGTTTAGTTCGGACTATTTGCAGAAATACAGCTGAACCAGAATACCTTTAAAACACCTGAACTTTTATTGAATTATACGGAGCGATTCCCGTTTGCTACCGGTCACCAGATCACGTCCTCTTCTCTTCCCGCTCCGATCTCTCTCCCTCTCCCTTGTCCCGTTCTTCGTGAATCCTGCCACGGAACCGATAAACTACCCAAAATTGAGTTCTTTTGACGCTTTTTGTGCGGCTCCGTGGTCGTGCGGCTAGGGTCACCAAGCTCTTAGTCGCATCGTGCTGAGGAGCGCGGGTTCGATTCCCGCCGCAGCTGTCAGGAAAAGTTTTCGGCTGTGCCACTGGGCGTTGCATGCTAGTCCGTTGTCTAGTGTCGTGCTTCCTTAAAAGAGCGAAAAGCTCACTGTAAGCATTGAACGTGTCTGCGTCTTTTTAATCCCATAGTTCCGCCCAATAAGCCAATTTTGAGTAAATCGATTAAACTCACACTAGGTAAATTGCCTTTACCTCCAGCAAAAGAATATACTTAAGAGTAGGTAAATTCAACCCAAGACCCCCCCTCATTCAACCCAAATTTGAGTATACCTACATTTACTCAAAATTGGCTTATTGGGCTCAAGGACCCCCATTGGGTAGACGCATCTTTGTTTGTTTTTGACAACATCGGTGGGGGGAAGAGGGAAAACAACCTAATTTTGGGTAACTAGTTTATTCGATATACTCAGCTTTGAGTAAAATCGACCCAAAATTAGGTAGTTTGATTTCTCCGTGCGTCTACTTTCAAAAGAGATAGGATATTACAACTTACATTCAGTGGGGGGTATGAAGCTTACTTATTTAAGGTGCAACTCTTTAGACCCTACACCATGCTAAGTAGACATGGAGGATAACCGTGTTAGTGAATAAACCAAAAGCCTTTGGTGAGTGATTTTGATGAGTTGCGCTGTCAGTTTTTGTTGCGCATGATTCACTCGGATATTGCACGGTTTCATGGTTATTTCACGGAAAACTAAGATGACCTCTTTTTTATTTAGATTTCCTCAAAATTAGAAGTATCAATACTAGAAAAGATTGTTTATTGGGTGTAGAGTTTTCCCTTGGAAGCTTCGGTTCGGTCCGGTTTTCGCGTTCGTACACGTCCGTCAAATCTCCTATTCGAAACCTGATTCCCCTCCTTTGTTTACGTTCTTCCTGATTGTTATTGTTTACGTCGTTGTCAGCGGCCCTGCTACACACAATCAAATATCCGCTTTCCATTCAATTGCATAACTCTACATTCGGATGTCATCAAAACAAACAGAGCTAAATCTGAATGTTATTACTATATTTGTGATGTCAAAACTAAATGAGTAAGGAAAACCATTTTCCTCAGTATTAAATACTCCTAAATTTGACAATAAAACCTCTCATGCCGGAGAATGTTTTAAACATTCCTTCCTGTCATATTTAAATAGGTATTTTCGAAATACTTTGTTAACATATGGATTTCTGCTTATTTCAATAGTTGATTTGCCTTGAATTCAATCAAATATGACAATAGAAAAAGTTTATTTTGAAGCTTCAAATGTGTTTTTCTCGTGTTTATCTATTGTAACATGTGATATTTATGCGTCCGAAGGCAGAGAAGTATGCTGTCAAAAACCGGTGTAAGTCCTCAATTGTTGAATAAAGCAAGGGTCGCACAAGCATACTTACAAGTCAGAACAGAACTATGAATACCTTGCAAAAACCTCATCTACGCAAATTTTATTTACTTATGCATTATTTCTTCTGGACAGCTCATAATATTTTTTTAGTAATATCTGCAAATCTTTCACTAGAAATCATAGCTGCACTCTTTTGGAAATTGCAAAATCTTTTTAGGACTAATCCAGAACTTCCTTCATGATGTCTTTCGTCATTTTCTCCATTAGAGCATATGGAAACACGTCCGATGATTTCTTTTTAATGTCTACATAATGTTTTCTATGACTAATTATAAATGATCATTATTAATGGACATCACAAGATTGCTAATAAGCAAAGACAAAGCTTATTAGCAATCTTGTGATGTCCATTAATTCCTTTGAAAATAGACCTTCAGTTATATTGTTCTGCCAGGAATTCCCAAACGCCAGTTTTATATAGCATAATCCTATAGAAATGTCAATTGGCTTCTTTAACGGTGTTGAGATAATGCGATATTCTGAATCTGCATGTAAAACTGAGCCGAAATCCAAATTTTCATGAGTTTTGGAGCCCCGGAACCTATTTAAAAATCAATTTGAAGTTTGTATGGGAGCGATTTGTCGAATCACCCCTCGTCGCAGTTTGTACTGGGCGGAGCTGTCAAACAGTTGCCCAGCTGTCAAAAGGTGATTTCAAAAAATCTCTTTGAAATTGATTTTAGGTACCAAAATAAGGTTCTAAAAATCTGAAAAAAAAATCATAGTGACTCAGAAAAAGGTGCTCTTTCGTATAAAATCAAAAAATCAACACATTTTTCATAATTTAAAAACCCAATTGACGTATAATCGGAAGGATTCTTGGAAGAATTTTAAAAGTATTCTCGTAAAAGCCTTGAAACTTTCACTGAAGAAAACCCTCCTGAAATTCCTGAAGGGAAACCCTGGAGAAATTATTGAAGAATTTTCTAGAAGTATTTCCGGAGAACTTGGAAAAGTCCTGGAATTTACCTGAAGGAATTTCTGGTCGATTTCATGGAATGTATACAAAAAAAAAATGCCTGAAGGGTTCTTAAAAGGAATTTCTAGAGGAATTTGTGGTACCTACCATTAAGAAATCCAGGTGAATTCCGAAAGAGTCTTTCCTGTGTGAATTCCCGAAGGATTCTCTGGAGAAATGTCTGAAAGCGATTCTAGCATGTGAGAACTTATATGTTTAAAGTAAATTACAGTGACTTCTGTGCAACCAAAACCTGCGCTACCGTGACTCTTCTTTGAAATGTTTGTTGCTTGGAAGAATCCCTGAAAGTCTTATTGAAAGAATTCCTGATGAAATCTCAGAGTAAGCTCTTGACCAAGCAACACCCATGCCTTATAAAAGCTATGGCAGCGCAAGTTTTGGTTGTATACAAGTTTATTTGACGTAACTCTAGCATTGTGCTAATTAACCTGTACAGTCAGGTTTTTTTTTACGCGGGGGATACGTACCGCGTAAAAATAAAACTCAGTTCAAAATTCAAAAAACCACGTAAAAAAAGTCTCGACGAATCATGCAAAAATAGGACGATGAATTTTTTTGTATGGAGTTTTTTTTAAGGTGGCCGCGTAAATTAAAACCGCGTAAAAAAAGACCCGACTGTATTCACTTACGCTGTCGTAGCTCTTATATGACATGCGTGTTGCTTGTGTGAAGAAGCAACTTCTTGGAGGAATTCCAAGTCAAGTTTCTAGAGAAATCCCTATTCAAAATTCGGAAGGAATTCAAAAATAAGTCCTAAAACAATCGTTGGAGCAAACCCTTACGGCACTTTTGGATATCTGAAGGAGAATTAAAGGAACACCTAAAACAGCTCTGCAAAATTTCTTATTTCTGGAGGAGTTCCCGAAAAAAAAATCCCGGTTCAATCCCTAAAGGGCTTCCTGGAACAATCCCTGGAATTTTTCCCCGAATTTCTGATAGTATTCGTGGTGGAATCTTCTTAAAATTTACCACTAAATTTTCTTTGAAATATCCTTGAAATTCTAGAGGAATTCTTGGAGAAATCCCTGGAAAAAAATCTGAAGGAATCTCTGAAGAAAATTCTGGACGAATGCCTGGAGCAATCCTTGGAAAAATCCTGGAGAAATCTCTGGATGCCTTCCTGAAAGGAATCCTTGGAAGAATTCCTGGAAAAATCCCTAAAGAAATTCTTGGTTGAAGCAATCTCTGGATGAACTCTAAGAGAAATCCATGAAAAAATTCTAAACAAATTTCTTGAAGAGTTCCTGGAGAAAACCCCGAAGCAATTTCTGGAAAAATCTCAAGAGAAAATCCTACAGCAATGACTGAAGGAACTTCTGGACTGATTCCAGGCGGAATCCCTGGAAATGACCCTGTAGGACTCACTTGAGGAGCTCTTGAAGAAATCCATAGAGGAGTTCTAGGAGGAATCCTTGGCGGAATCTCTGGTGAAATGTCTGGAGAAATACCTGAAATAATTTCTGGCGGAATGCCTGGAGGAACTCCTAGAAGAATCCCTAGTGGAATCCCAGGCGAGGAGGAAACCATGATGGAATTCTCGGAGAAATCCTTGGAAAAAATATTTTTTGAAGAAATTTCCTGGAGTGCTGTCGGAATTTGTGAAGAAATTCCTGGACAAATTCATAGAGAAATTCTAGAAGAATCTCCTGGGGTGATTCCTGGAGGAATTCTTGGAGAAATTCTGGAGGAGTCCTTGGAGAAAGAACTCCCAGAGGAATGCTTGAAAAAATCCCTGTATGAATTCCTGGAGGAACTTCTTTTAGGAATGCTTGAAGGAAACCCTGGGGGCATGCCGGAAGCTATTCCTGGAGTAATGCGTGGAGGAATTCCTGAAAGAATGCCTAGAGCAAAACCTGGTGAAGTTCCTAGATATATGCTTGAAGGAATTCCTGGACAAATCTATAGAGGAGCTCCCGGAGGAACCTCTGGGTAAATTCTCGGAAGAATCCTTGGAGGAATCTATGGATCAACACCTGACAGGATCCCTGGAGGTATTCCAAAAAGAAATCCCTAAGGAAATTCTTGGAGGAATTCTTTGAAGAAGCACTGGAGCACTTCCAGTAGGAATCCCTGGCAGAATTTCTGGAGAAATCCTTGGAGGCATGCCTGTAGGAATTGTTGAAGGAAACTCTGGAAGAATCTTTGAGAGAATTCCTAGAGGAATTTCTGCAGGTATCCTTTGGAAGAATCTTTATAGGAATCTCTGCAGGTTTTCCTGTAGGAATTCTAGGAGGAATTGCTGGAGAAATTTCTAGAGAAATCCCTGATGGAATTCAGGGGAGAATCTCTAGAGGTACTCCTGGAAGATGTTTTATAGGAATCTTTGCAGGAATTCGCAGAGGAATCCTTGGAGAAATTCCTCGAGTAATCCCTGGAGGATTTTTTTTTGAAGGAATCCCCTGAAAAATTCCCGGAGGAATCCCGGTAGGATTTCCTGAAGAAATCCCAGGAGAAATTCCTTAGGGAATTCCAAGAGGAGTATATCTGAAGAAATCCCAGGGGGAATTCTTGGAGAAAACTCCCGAAGGAATCCCCCGAACGAAATCCCAAGAGACAATCCTGCACGGTAACAGAATTCACTCATTTTCGAGCTAAAGTGGAACACAAACACAAACACAAAAAAAAAAAATGAGTAAATTGTGTAAATCTTGCACTTTTAAGGGTAGAATTTTCGTAACGTTTATAGGAATATTTAAACAGTTCCTGAATTAATTCCTGGAGGAGTTCCCGAAGAAATCCCATGAGGAATCGCGGAAGCAATATCATGAGGGATTCCTTAGGAAATCCCAGGAGAGCTTTCTGGAAAATTCCTCAAGGAATTCCTGGAAAAAAGTCTGAAGGGTGTAGGGATTGAGAGGGATACCAAGAAAAGGATTAACAGGGCATATAGCATTAGCAGCGGTGATGCGCTACCGGATAAACAAAGCAAACGACACAAACGATCAAGATAAAATGATACTTCAGTCTTGTAAAGTATTTCGCACGAGTAGGTTGCGTCATGTGCAAGGGGATCCATGTCTGCAGTAACTTCTGGACAAATCATTGAAGAAATGCTTGGATGGCCTCCTCAAGCAAAATCAGTGGTTTTCAATCTCGGGTCACAGGCCACGTGAATTTCTTCGTAGAGTAGCCAGACTGTTGTCATGCGATAGCAACTTTTCGTTGACTTCCAAAGAAATTCAGTGATTTTAACTCACCCTGCTGCAACTAACCATCCGGTAGATCATTTTCCCCCGGAATGGTTCTGCAGCCTTGCACAGATGGTGGGTACACTTTTATCATCATCATCTTTGATTGATTGATTGATTTGTCTTTATTTAAGAGACTTGACTGGTATCATTATCTTTTTTCAAGATATCCTTCGATTCTTACCTTCAGGAATCTATTGTGAGGTTTCTTATAATGACATCCGGGAAAATAACGCATATTGGTTTTGTTATTCCTCCAGAAGTTTAACCTAAAAAAATACGGCTAACCAAAGAATCCGTTAGAAATTTCTTCAGTTTTCACAAAATTTCAGAAACCCTCTCAAAAACTTCACCAGTCAAAAAAAAAACAAAAACTAGTCTGTGAAATTCATTTCAAAGTTTCTTTTATTGATTAGGCAAAACCCAACTAACAATGATAGCTGAATAAGAGCTTATTCAGCAATTGTTTTGAAAATCAAGCTTGAGACAGGTTTATTCGATTGTTGTACAGCAATAATGTTTATTGGGAACCTTTTCTGGAATTTCAGTGATTACTTTAGATTTTCATTCGTGGATTCCTTCATATTTTTTGTAGTTCTTTCATGAATATCTCCCGTGATTGTTTTGTTATTTCCCTTTCCTTTACAAGTTTTTTTGCTGTGTTGCACTGATTCCGGAGAAGTTTTTTTTTCGAATTTTGCTGACCATGTTATTCTCCAGGAATAATTGCAGGATTTTTTTCTGCGATTTCAAGAAATTTGTTCAGAGTAATTGTAATCTTCAGCAATATATAATTGGGAAGATTCTACAGAGATCCAAAATAGCCCTAAAGTACTTAAATGGCACAGACAGCGCAGCAGAAAAGCTTGATCTGTCTTCAGATTTGCTCCAGCATTTCAAACACATGAGCAATGGGATTATGGACGTTTTGACTGCAAACTTTTAGACATGGAAAGTATTTTTCAAGTAATCAATGGAAAAAATTGGTCTATTGACACCTAAAATAACAACGTTTGATAGCTTTGACATTCACCACGATGAATTCATTGAGATTTGAATTGCGAATAAAAATCTACGTGCTTAGGTGGGAATCGAGCCCACGCCTCCCAATGCACTGGACGTAGCTTCTTTCCTCCAAGCTACGAAATCACTTGACCATCTTCATTCCCTGAACCGAACAGAGCCGAACTCGAATCCACTAATGCACATGGATTGTTCCTAATGTATGATTTGATTTATTGTTTGATTGCCTAAAAAATAATGCCATGCCTAATAATTTACAGTCAAAAAAGCTTCAAATCCTATATTTTGCTCTATAAATGAGGTATAGCTAAAAATTGTGAAGCGCTGGAACAAATCTAGGCCCGGATTCGGATTCAGCTGCACAAAATCTGTTAGAGACACACAAGTTCTCTTCTGGGATAAAAAAAAATGTTTCGCTGTGTTATCGTTTTGCATAATACTTCTGAAATAGACATCTGCCTCAATCCAACCATACCTTTCAACATGATTTTAAATCCTCGCATTTTCTGCTATCATTTTACATTATGTCTTACCCATCTTTGACTTCTATTTCCCTAGTTCAAAACCTTCCATATGCGTTGAAAATAACTTCTAGAAAACACTCAAGTGCGAAAACGCGAATGCTACTCATATTCGCGCAAAAGTATACAACCATGAAAGGCATCACTCAGCTCAGCTCTGATAGTAGTCATCATATCTTCCCATCTTCTTGACTTCTTCTGATGCGTCGTCGTCACGGACGTTTGAAGATATGACAGATGTTTCAAATTTGTGTTCCGCAGTCACGTTCCTAAGCATGTATAAAGAAGATATGTAAGCACATATCTTGTAATGTGTGTTTGACTCGCAACATTTCACATTCATTGCCGAGATTTATCTGTGAGTGTTTGCACCGTTTGTGACAGCATTGTGATTGCAAAAGACATTAATTGCATATGAAATGTTGTTTGATCCACTTTTTTATCTGACCGGTTAGGCCATCTCCATATTTAGAGCATGCATACCCAAGAAAGATTCAAAAGAGATCATTTACAATCTTTAGTAGGCCGCCCTATTGTTGGAACGTTACTTCAGCTCGTTTACCTAACTAAATTCCAATCACCTGAAACAATGCCAAATGGACGCTGCTGACCACCCACTCAAAAACCCTTTGTTCAGTTCCTCGTCGGCTGAAGGCGATGCAATCGATCGATCGAATCGAACCATTGAAATTCCATTGACTGCGTTTCGCCATTACTGACGTGGATCGATCGACAGGGAATTTCGGACCATAGAGAAAGCTGGTAATGGGCTTACAATGAAACAACAACAGCACAGTATATTCGGATTCGGAAGCAAGAATTTATTACAATCGATCGACACTACGCCCAACGCGGATCAAAGTAGGCCCCGTTTGTACACGAGTTTCTACGACTTTTATTTTAAGTTTCAGCTTGCTGCGTTGCTTGCTACTATATAGCTACCAGTAATATGTGTTGTTGTTTGTTATGGAGAATGAATGCAGTGTTGCTACCGCTGCATGCAGTGCCGTTCGTTTGTGACAGCAGTGCAGCCAGAAAATACAAATACTCTACAAAAATATGTATAGATATATTTACACACTTAAAGCGATTTGCGCAGAATATGTTCCTACACCATCGTAGGGGTTTTTTAGTGCTTCTTCGATGATAACACGGATATGGTTAGTGTTCCCTTTGAAACAAGGCACTTTATCTAATTGCTACACAGACGGCTGTACAGATACACTGTAGTGTTATTGTTAATATTTAAAAACTCTACGTTAGAATCTAAGATTTCTTCAGGAAAATTAAATATAAACCATAAGGAAAATACGCTCTCTGCTTCGACGTTACACTTCGACAGGTAGTTGATGCAATACTTTCATTTGTTTTCAGAGTCATTATGTTGTGTGATGCGGTGCGCGTGATATGTGCGCAGTGCTGCCAGAACTAATTCTAAACTGTATCAAATTGTATTTGGGGAGGCTTCCTCCTCAATACAATCGAACTCGATTCAACGGGGAAGAGCCACAGTTTGTGGAAGGAAGATGACACGCTGCTGGTGTTGACGTTGGTCCACGGTCCACATTGGTGGTAGTATTGGTGCTGTTTGTCTCTTCAATGTACAAATTGCCCGGACCTTGACTTTGGATGCAATTTTTGCCGTCTGAAAAAAAAATGAAAGCAAAATCTTGTAAGTATACGCGTTTAACGAGTTTTTAGGTCGATTCTACAGCTTTTTGGTATAAGAAGAGTACAACAAAGAAGAAACCATTATAAATTATTGATGTCACAACCGTCAACGGATTGCAACGGAGGAGTATCGAATCGAATCAATTCTGTCAATCAAGAGGTGTCACATTGGCTATTAAACAGCGCACATACAGTTGGTATGTGCGATGTCCGTTTTTGGATTTGATTATTTATTGCACAGTCCACACCGAGCGACGAATGGCACAAATCGAGGAAGAAGATCCTCAATCGCGCATCGTAGCAGGCCATGTGTAGATTGACGCAAACTGCGATTTCATGGCTTGCTTCGAGTGCAATAAAATGCGTTCGAGTTAATCTCGAAAAACGGGAACCAGATGGTACCTTCCTAGTAAGATTTGTGCGCTGTTCTCACTCACTCGTTACAGTGAATTAGTGGCCACGTGCGCGGGTAGCCAGAGGCTGCCGCGAGGCGTAAACTAATGCGTTTACCTTACTTTGGCGTTTTGTTTATAATTAAAACATTCACAGAAACAGCAGTACCAGTGGTGCCGAAAAGGTGTGCTGCATGGTTCGCCGAAATGAATGAGCTAATTATACTTTCCACTTCATGCGAACCGTGGAGGTAGTGCATTAAATATGGAAAGAGAGGTGGATTTTGTTTGCTCGTTCTAAAAGGCGATGATTGTTTTGACACCTGGATTTAATCTTCTGGCTGTCATGTTTATGAAGGAGATTTCTGAAAGGTTAACACTGTGTCAAACTAGTAAACACGACTTACAGTAGTTGTGAAGGCTCTGAGATGAGTACCATGGTCAGGTCTCACAAAGAATAAAAATCAGCTTGACAAACTGCACAAACACTTCGCAGTACTGACAATATCAAGGACTGATACTGCGTGCACCACAATTTGACTCCCATCCCAAAGCAGAAGCCCTATCAGCTTACACCGCAGAATGGCATGCCGACAAGGGGCTCCATCTACGCTGGACCTATCCTGGGTCCTTTTCATACGATGAGCTCAGATCCAACATCAGGGAGTCCTTTGTCCTGTCATAGGGTTGTTCAACCGCCTCTTCCAAGACTCTGGGAAAACTCTCTCGTCACCTCACGACTCACCCGCTGTTACTACCGGATTTCACCGTCGTACAGGACAGCATCTTCTGAGCTAGGGGGCACATAAAAGCCACAGATGAAGACATTCGTCCAATTCACGTCGTTATGGATCCGTCAGTAAGCCCGTCCCCTCTTTTCCCCTTAGCAACTGCTTGGCACAGCACTTGTGTCACACTGGTTCAGGTTTAACTGCGTTACCTATACTGTGAATTACCAGCTGCGGCTTCCTTGAAGACCGGGAACTTTGGGCCTTCCGACGGGTGTTTGATGATCTCCAATTTCCCGGGCCAGATCAAACACTTGGGAGGTTCAGTGGATCCCTGTGCGTCATGGCATTCGGTGGGAGCCAGGATTCTTTCTAAGCGAACCATATCCACACACCAGTGTGGACTTACCACCTTTGGCATCGCGAGGTGACCGAACACCGGGGCATACGGATTGCTCTAGCGGAGTAAGCCTAGGCATAGCGAGGGTCCAACAGTGGGCACACATCCGCAAGCAACTCAGTATAATCGATACGGCATCGCTTAGGTTATTACGCACAAGTCAGCTGGTAGCGACGGCATTCTACACTCTTAGTAAGGGCGAATGACAATGACTTGAAACGGCGACTTGTAGACACTGTCTCCGTTCCATAAAACCGTGGACCCTTTGGAGCCGGATAGTTCCGCCACTGCTGTCGCAAACTCGCTGGCCTCGAATACGATTGTTATGCTCGTTTTTCTCGCCGGGGACATAGTGACCCCAAAGGGTTTCTGATCTGTACCTAAATTAGGTAACTAACTGGAAGTAGGTTCAGATGAGCACTGCTGATTAGCGCTGATCCGGCTCTGAGCTCAGTCCTCATAATGGCCTGTGCCAACCATCGTGTGGCCTCCCTGCTTGCAACCACCAGGGTCCTTGGCGACTACTTCATTGACAGTGAGGAATGGCGGCTCTAAGGGGATCCGAGCAGCAATGAGTACTAAATCCCAAAACCAAACGATCGAAAACGGAACTAGAGAGGGAACGGCGTTGAACCCGTTGGCGATAGGAGCATTGACGAGATCGCCATTATGAGGGGCTGGTTACCCACCAGCGAGCAAGATCAACAGGAGGAGCACGAGGCAACGCAGTGCCGGCCGAGAATGCGCAGATGACCGGCGCGGACCTCACGTGGGCGCTGAACTGCAACAGGAGCGATGTTGCTAGTTGCCGAAAAGCTAAATTGGCTTCACGAGCGGGCGGAATAACATCAACAAGGACCTGAAGTAGGGCCTGCTGAAGCTCCGAAAAACGCTAGCTCAGGCCAAAAAGAAGTACCATCTCCTAGTGGAAGAGCGGAGTGCGGCATGCACAGCTTCTTCTTTGCTAGCAACGCAACGATCGCGATGGCGCAGAAGAAGCTCACCATAGCCGTAGCAGAGAGAAGCGTTCGTCAGAAGCAGGCTGAAAGCCGAAGAGGAAAAAAGGGACGCCCAGCGCAAGCAACTAGGCTCCAATGTCGGTTGCGAAACGCGCAAGGGGTAGGGAAAACAAGCCCCAGGAGACCAACCCTAAGAGAAGAGGTCAACCGCATCAAGAGAAGGAGAATCCATGGATGGTTGAAGAGAAGAAGAAGTTGAAAAAAGAGAGCGAACGGAGCGTTGCACTGGTCTTTAAAACTAAGGCAGATGCATACGCCGAGGTGCTGAGCCATAACGGTAGAAGCGACTGTCCAGTAGGCCGTGTCGATTTTTGCAAAATTGCGAATACACAATCCCGAATAGTCACAAATGGTTGCAAATGGACCCAAATGAAACCCTGCAAAATTTAAAAATTCTAAAAAATCGGTAAGCTAGTCCGCAATCGACTTGAAGTTTTATATGGGAATTTTAATTTTTCAGTATGGGGAAATCCAACTTTTCAAACTTTTGAAGAAAAAGGCACATTAAAGCAACTCTAAAAATCCGCTCCCCCCCTGAAGATTTAGTGCATGTATTAGGGAACATTTTGTTAGAAGACAACTTTTTAGTTGCACTTAAGATAAGGGCGTTATTAAATTTCGAAACAATGGACATTTTATTCGCATGATTTCTAACTTCTTTAATTGGCATCACTGCACGTTTTGCGTGTTGAAGGGGGTGGTAACAGCCATCTGCGGCGTCACCACCCGTCGCTGGATGGAGACGCAAGTACCTGATAAAAATGAGGTAGTTAGGATTGTAAATATTCTTGCGATATTGCTTTATAAAAACTTGGTATCTTCGGCAAAGTTGTTGGCATGGTCAAGAGCTGTCCAGTGATGAACTAAATCATTGGCAAATCCATCGCTGGGCGGCGCTAGTGTGCATACAAACTACATGCAATAGTATTAACGTATATGCGTATATCTCAATAACGTGATAATTTAACTGTGTGGTGTCTTCGACAAAGTTGTTGGCTGGGCTACGGGCTATCCAGTGACGAACCAAGTAAGTAGGAATTCAACCGATAGGCGGCGCTAGTGTGCATACAAACTGAATGCAAAAGTACAAACGTATATGTGTGTATCTCAATAACGTGATAATTTAAGTAGGTGGTGTCTTCGACAAATTTGTTGGGTGGACCACGGGCTATCCAGTGACGAACGCAATACAGTCTAGACTCCTACTACACGGTTAGTTCGGGAGTGCAGTAGGAATCCGTGTTGTAGGAATCCCAGAGCTTATGGGATTTCGCCTAATTGGGGGTGTGAGCGAATATATCAGGAGTATTACAACATAGCACCATACTTTCTTTGGCAAAGTTGTAGTACTAGAATAGATCTACCACACAATGCGAACTAACATCCAATTAGTTGGCAATTTGGCCGATAGAGGTGCTATGTAGAAGTGGTTGCTTATGTTCACTCGCCAGTAGAAGTACTCATAAGTTATCGCTTGCGATATCTCAAGATCTACTTGATTTGGAACAATGCTGTCTTCGGCAAAGTTGTTCAGTAGGTCAAGAACAATCTGGTGGCTAACCAATTAGTTTGTGATTTCGCCGCTAGGTGGTGCTAGTTGTCAAGTAAAGTTTCAAACTCCTCTAGCTCGCGATCCAGATGAGATAGAAAAGTGCCGTCTTCGTCAGAGTTTTTCAGGAAGTAAAAACCTATCTGATGATTCAACATATAGTTGGTGATTTCGCCGCTAGGTGCCACTAGTTGTTAAGTAAAATTTCAAACTTTTTTAGCTCGCGATCCAGAGCAAATAGAAAAGTATCGTCTTCGGCTAAGTTCTTCAGGAAGTCAAGAGCTATCTAATGACCTTACATTAAGTTTGTAATTTCGCCGCTAGGTGACGCTAGTTGTCAAGTAAAGTTTCAAACTTCTCTAGCTCGCGATCCAGATCAGATAGAAAAGTGCCGTCCTCGTCAGAGTTTTTCGGGAAGTAAAAACCTATCTGGTGATTCAATATTTAGTTGGTGATTTCGTTGCTAGGTGGCGCTAGTTGTTAAGTAAAATCTTGAACTTCTTTAGCTCGCGATCCAGAGCAGATAGAAGAGAGTCGTCTTCGGCAAAGTTCTTCAGGAAGTCAAGAACAATCTTGTGATGTAACATTTAGTTGGTGATTTCGCTGTTAGGTGGTGATTTTGCCTCTAGCTCGCGATCCAGCGCAGATCGAAAAGTGTCGTCTTCGGCAAAGTTCTTCAGGAAATCAAGAACTATCTAGTGAATTAATAATAAGGTGGTGATTACGCCGCTAGGTGACGCTAGTTGTCAAGTAAAGCTTCAAACTTCTCTATCTTGGGATCCAGAGCAGATAGAAGAGGGTCGTCTTGGGCAAAGTTCTTCAGGAAGTCAAGAGCAATCTGATAATTCAACAATTAGTTGCATGAAGGGCTTGCATTTTGAAGAAAAGTGAAATCTTTTGTCGTTTTGTTTCGCTCTTCGCTCAAGTGCGCTAAGCAACGAAGCACAGACAAACAGACGTAATTTTTGGAGAAAATTCATCAAAAACTTTTGCCCGGTATATTTTCCATGAGCACACAGATTAGAATAACTAGCCACAGAAGTCCAATGTCGCGACTGTTCGTATGATAAACATCTAGTTTGCCACGCCCTTACAGCGTCAGTAGCGGTACTAGAAGTGTCAAACAAATTTTGTTTACCAAAACAAGTGATGCTCTTCAAGCTGGACACTTGAAAACAATCAATTATTACAAAAAAAAAATCAATTTAATTAAATAAGAAAAGTGACTATAGCGCCATTGGAGTTCTAGTGTATTTCTATTGCACACAGCCACCTGTTCGAAGAACCGCTCGAGATACTGTCGATTGCATGATTCAGCAAAGTGTACACTGGCAAACGTCAAAACGATCGAACACTAGCGCCTCTGGTGGAAGAATAGTGGAAATTAAATGAAATTTGAATTGATATTTAAATGCACGTGCCAAGCCATGTTTAAGAGTGTTACGTCTGTTTGTCTGTGGACGGAGTCTATGTTGTCGCACAGTAACACACAAATATGAATTTCAATATATGTACAAAAAAGTTTGCACCTGGGATCAAACATCGCACCTCTGAATTGTCAATCCTTCCCAAGTAACGCACTTGTCACATAAAAGTTACAGCAGCAGGTTTCGCCCTTATGTGACAAGCGTGTTACTTGGGATTACTATTAAGCAGCAGAACTATTGCGGTGCAACAATAGCATACGCGCTGAAACACCAATAAATGCTATACTTCCTAGTGGCGTTTCCTTGGCCGGTCGCCGCTCGTTTACAAGGAACAAAAAGGATGAAAAAAACGTTGGTGGTCGACTATTTATCATTGAAGTTCATCCTCGGGTTCATCGTGGAACCCTTTACCGGCAATGAAAAAGCTAGTCGTCAATGTTATTCTATCATTGTTTTTTTCTTTGCGCTGCGGTGAAGAGAACGACGATTGTCAACCCTGCTCTGGATCCAAGATAGAGATGTTCAAAATTCTATTTGCCAATTACCGCCACGTAGCGGCGAACTACCTCCTAATTGTTAAATCACCAGGTTGTTCTATAGTCTATACTTTCTGAAGAAAATTGCCAAAGATAACACTTTTCTATCTGCTATGGATTCCGAGCAGCCTAGCATCACCAAGCAGCTAAATTACCACTTTATTGTTTTACCACCAGAATGCTCTTGGCTTCCTGTTGAACTTTGCCGAAGACAGTACTATTCTATCTGCTATAGATCCTGAGATAGTGTTTTAAAACTTTACATGACAATTAGCGCCACCTAACGTCAAATTCACAAACTATATTTTTAATCAGAAGATGACTCTTGACTTCCTGAAGAACTTTGCCGAAGACGACACTTTTCTATCTTCTCTGGATCGCGAGCTAGAGAAGTTTGAAACTTGACTTGACAACAATGATCGGTATATTCGCCTCACTCCATTCATATTCATTCCTCTTTGCTGAAGCGAATCGAGAAAGATGCAGCAAACGGATAGTCGTGATCAAACATGCAACCCCATCACCAGTGGGAAGCGATGCGCAAATTGTTTGACTTCGATATTCGTTGCCGTTCGTCGCAGTTTCGATCGCACGCGAATGAATGAATGTCGAATGGTGAAGAATGCTGGTGAGTGATCGAAACAGCTATTATCATAACTTGAAGAGAATTTATGCATGTAATGCATAAATTTTTAGTGTATTATTGTTGAAATGCTAGATTAGCAAAGAAAATAATGATCATTTTTTGAAAACATAAAAAAAATCGTATGCACAAAACCACTCGTATCACTCACGAATCGCATCACCGCTCGATCGCTTGAGATGCGAATGTGGATGTATGAGTAATTTCCAAGTGTGGCTTCCCACCGTTCGCCGGAGTTTGCTGTCGTCGCTGACAAGCAAACACACAAACTAAAGCGACAACCGTTCGCTGCTGACTACCTTCGAATGTGGAAGAAAATGAAAAGTGGAAATCAGGAACCCTGCTTGACAACTAGCGCCACCTAGCGGTGAAATCACAAACTAAACGTTATTTAATTAGATAGCTCTTGACTTCCTGAAGAACTTTGCCGAAGACGACACTTTTCTATCTGCTCTGGATCGCGAGCTAGAGAAGTTTAAAATTTTACTTAAAAACTAGCGCCACCTAGCGGCGAAACCATAAACTAAATGATGAATCACCACTGAGGTTTTGAATTCCTAAAAACTTTGCTAAAGACGACACTTTTCTATCTGCTCTGAATCACGAGCTAGAGAAGTTTGAAACTTTGGTTGACAACTAACACCACCTAGCGGTGAAACCAACACCTAAATGTTGAATCACCAGATAGGTTTTTACTTCCTGAAAAACTCTGACGAAGACGGCACTTTTCTATCTGATCTGAATCGCGAGCTATAGAAGTTTGAAACTTTACTTGACAACTAGCGTCACCAAGCGGCGAAATTACAAACTAATGATTACATCACAAGATTGTTCTTGACTTCCTGAAGAACTTTGCCGAAGACGACACTTTTCTATCTGCGCTGGATCGCGAGCTAGAGGCAAAATCACCACCTAACAGCGAAATCACAAACTAAATATTAAGTCATTAGATAGCTCTTGACTTCCTGAAGAACTTTGCCGAAGACGATACTTTTCGATCTGCTTTGGATCCCGAGATTGCGGAGTTTGAAACTTTACTTGACAACTAGTGCCACCTAGTGGCGAAATCACCAACTAATTGTTACATCACAAGATTGTTCTTCACTTCCTGAAGAACTTTGCCGAAGACGACTCTCTTCTATCTGCTCTGGATCGCGAGCTAAAGAAGTTTAAGATTTTACTTAACAACTAGCGCCACCTAGCAACGAAATCACCAACTAAATATTAAATCAATAGATAGGTTTTTACTTCCCGAAAAACTCTGACGAAGACGGCACTTTTCTATCTGATCTGGATCGCGAACTAGAGAAGTTTGAAACTTTACTTGACAACTCGCGTCACCTAGCGGCGAAATTACAAACTTAATGTAAGGTCATTAGATAGCTCTTGACTTCCTGAAGAACTTAGCCGAAGACGATACTATTCTATTTGCTCTGGATCGCGAGCTAAAAAAGTTTGAAATTTTACTTAACAACTAGTGGCACCTAGCGGCGAAATCACCAACTATATGTTGAATCACCAGATAGGTTTTTACTTCCTCAAAAACTCTGACGAAGACGGCACTTTTCTATCTGATCTGGATCGCGAGCTAGAGAAGTTTGAAACTTTACTTGACAACTAGCGTCACCTAGCGGCGAAATTACAAACTTAATGTAAGGTCATTAGATAGCTCTTGACTTCCTGAAGAACTTAGCCGAAGACGATACTTTTCTATTTGCTCTGGATCGCGAGCTAAAAAAGTTTGAAATTTTACTTAACAACTAGTGGCACCTAGCGGCGAAATCACCAACTATATGTTGAATCATCAGATAGGTTTTTACTTCCTGAAAAACTCTGACGAAGACGGCACTTTTCTATCTCATCTGGATCGCGAGCTAGAGGAGTTTGAAACTTTACTTGACAACTAGCACCACCTAGCGGCGAAATCACAAACTAATTGGTTAGCCACCAGATTGTTCTTGACCTACTGAACAACTTTGCCGAAGACAGCATTGTTCCAAATCAAGTAGATCTTGAGATATCGCAAGCGATAACTTATGAGTACTTCTACTGGCGAGTGAACATAAGCAACCACTTCTACATAGCACCTCTATCGGCCAAATTGCCAACTAATTGGATGTTAGTTCGCATTGTGTGGTAGATCTATTCTAGTACTACAACTTTGCCAAAGAAAGTATGGTGCTATGTTGTAATACTCCTGATATATTCGCTCACACCCCCAATTAGGCGAAATCCCATAAGCTCTGGGATTCCTACAACACGGATTCCTACTGCACTCCCGAACTAACCGTGTAGTAGGAGTCTAGACTGTATTGCGTTCGTCACTGGATAGCCCGTGGTCCACCCAACAAATTTGTCGAAGACACCACCTACTTAAATTATCACGTTATTGAGATACACACATATACGTTTGTACTTTTGCATTCAGTTTGTATGCACACTAGCGCCGCCTATCGGTTGAATTCCTACTTACTTGGTTCGTCACTGGATAGCCCGTAGCCCAGCCAACAACTTTGTCGAAGACACCACACAGTTAAATTATCACGTTATTGAGATATACGCATATACGTTAATACTATTGCATGTAGTTTGTATGCACACTAGCGCCGCCCAGCGATGGATTTGCCAATGATTTAGTTCATCACTGGACAGCTCTTGACCATGCCAACAACTTTGCCGAAGATACCAAGTTTTTATAAAGCAATATCGCAAGAATATTTACAATCCTAACTACCTCATTTTTATCAGGTACTTGCGTCTCCATCCAGCGACGGGTGGTGACGCCGCAGATGGCTGTTACCACCCCCTTCAACACGCAAAACGTGCAGTGATGCCAATTAAAGAAGTTAGAAATCATGCGAATAAAATGTCCATTGTTTCGAAATTTAATAACGCCCTTATCTTAAGTGCAACTAAAAAGTTGTCTTCTAACAAAATGTTCCCTAATACATGCACTAAATCTTCAGGGGGGGAGCGGATTTTTAGAGTTGCTTTAATGTGCCTTTTTCTTCAAAAGTTTGAAAAGTTGGATTTCCCCATACTGAAAAATTAAAATTCCCATATAAAACTTCAAGTCGATTGCGGACTAGCTTACCGATTTTTTAGAATTTTTAAATTTTGCAGGGTTTCATTTGGGTCCATTTGCAACCATTTGTGACTATTCGGGATTGTGTATTCGCAATTTTGCAAAAATCGACACGGCCTACTGTCCAGTGTAAAAATCTGGACGAAATCAGCGACGCATAAGAGCTCGCAACCACACTTAAACAGCAGCGCGAGGTAGATGCATCACAAGTGCATCGATCCGCTTGCCAAAGGGTCCGGCAGGTACGCAGATCGCTACGAACAAGCTCCCTATAGGGGAGGTGAACAAGGCGACGGCAAGATCAGAGTAGGCTGATCAGTGTGCCCGCTCTGCACCAAAATGCCTGATTTTCACGGCCAACCCTTCATGACGGGCGGGCCTAAATGTCCAGGCACGCGAGGAGGTCGAAGTTCCAAACGATAATGCAGGTTACACAGCTAAACCTGAACCACTGTGAAGCCGCACAACAGTTGCTGTGGCACTCAGTCTCGGAGTCAAGTACAGAAATCGCCCTACTATCGGACCCTTACCACATCCCTCCCGATAACAGGAGCTGAGTAGCTGGTAAGGCCAAGCCAGCGACTATCTGTACAACCGTTCAACAGAAGTAAAATGCTCGGGCCGAGCGCAGCGATTTTCGTCACTTCGTGTCCAGCCAACGCGTTGCAACGAGAGACGGTTTGGGTGAAAGCCGAGGTTGTCATCGGCGAACGAACGCACAGCGAAAGCAGACGATGTCAGCAGTTCCCGACAGTGATGTTGTATGTCGTATGGGTTGTATTCTGTGGGCTGTCATGAACCATGCAATCACAAGGCTGTCATGGGAATAAGAGTGTGACAGCCATCAAAATGCTGTCATGATGCGGTACTTTTGGGAAGCCTGAAAACGACATCCCGATGCCAAGGTCCAAGCATTGAAGTCACCCGCTGGCTGTTACTACCACCAACCATCACTCTGTCAGCTCGGCCATCAGACAGTTCAGTACTGCTTCTGCAGGACTGCATAGCTGTTTGATGGACCACCGCGGTAGCGCACAACAACTACAGAAGAAGACCCTGTTGATCTTGCTGACAACGAAGCCCTCTAGACACCAACCCGTGGACTGGGTATTACCTCGTTGTTCATATCACCGCCATTTTGGACTCAATTGTCGTTACAAGTGGGTACCGATTAGATCCGCCATGATGGGCCCTAGCTCACGGTGTCCTTCTCACGAACTGATATTGTATACGTTCGCTTCCAGATCCATGGGCTTATTGTCGTTTCTCATCGCTTTCAAGACCTCCCAGTAGTTCAGTGGTGCTCAGGCTGGAGGATACCACGAGCCAAATTTGCAATTCGGGATCGACCTGCGGGCCGTATAAAACATCGATGCACAAAAACAACAAAAAGAACAATTCTAAAGCATATTTATTAAAAATCTGAACTGTTCAGAACTTGTGTATGGGTCAAACTTTATAATCTATTGCCGATCGTGGAGTTCAATTTAGATTCATAAGTTTGGTTGAGAAAAACGTTTGAGCTTAAAATTGAAATTCAAACAAACAATTTAGAAGTTGCCCCTAGAATTGCCTTGAAGCTACTTCAAGAACTTGTCAAGCAGCTTTTACAAGAATTTCTTTAGAATCGCTCCAAAAAGGTTTGCTGGATTTTCTCCAGAAATTTCTTGTGGAGTTGCTCCAAAAGGTTTTCGAGAAATTTCTTGAAGTTTTTTTTAGCTTTTCTAGAATTCTCTTGGAACACCTCCAAGAACTCCTCTTAGGTTTGCCTTTGGAACTGCCCAGAAGTTACTTCAGGAATTCCTCATTAATCGTTTCCAAGAATTTCTGCAACAATAGCTTCCGGATTTTTCCGAAAATTTTCCAGGAGTTTCTTTAAGATTTTAATCAATTCTTTCCATAAGTCTCTTCTAAAGTTGATGAAATACAGCATCATTAAATTTCAGATTTTTAACAATTGTTTCCGGAAGTTTCTTCAACATTACCTTCTAAAGTTGCTGCAAGTGCAAGTGAAAATTAAACAATATTGGCAACCAAGTTGAGATTTGTTGAGAATTTTGTCAAAACATCGTGCTTTGTGTTTTTATGTTCTTCGGTAAGGCGAAATGTGAAATATTTGCTCAGCGTTGCATTGACTGCGCTCAAAAACTGCAACTAATTTTAAATGATTCAAGATTACATTTTTATCAGACTTTCATTTGATTCGTACCACTTATAAATAACTATAAGCTGGCTTCGTGACTTAGCTAAATTTAACGAGTTATTTCAAATAATCATTCAAACATTTCGATTCGTCTTAAAGAACTCCGCGGGCCGCATCTTAAGGCTTTGAGGGCCGCATGCGGCCCGCGGGCCGCAGGATGAGCACCACTGCAGTAGTTGGACACGTCGGTCTTGATAATGAGAGCGTCGTTCTTATTCCTTTAGTTGTAAACTGCTGTACCCGACATCTTTTTCTTCCGCCTGTCAATTGGATCCAAGAGACATCCACCCTGCCCCGCCCTAAACTGTAGTGGTTGAGGACCCAACTCACAGCCCCTGCTCCTGCAAATCCTGGGCATTCTTTCCCATTGCTTTAGGGTAACATTCTCCTGCCACTAGGTTACTCACCCGCAAATGGCTGCTTCGCATGTTTCACCGGCTCTGTTACTGCCACTATACTGTTGCCACGAGCTTGATTTAGGTTATGTTACCTTAATGGAATTAAATTGCATTCAGAGCAGATGGAGCAGATGGAAAGGAGCGAAGGGACGATCCAGGGCATCTCTGGATGTTCCAATTGTGTTCCAGTGGTTTCGACAGTTTCAGTTGCGTTCCAGGTGTGTTACAGGAGCTCTCAGGATATTTCAAGGGTATTAAGAGAAGTTTCATGGAAGTTTCAAGAAGTTTTAAGGAGTTTGAAGAGTGTTCCAGGGTTTGGAGGTGTCAAATGCGCTCTAGGGAGATTCCAATGAGACGTTCCAGGGCTGTTACAAAGGTCTGTGAAAGTTGCAGGAGCGCTCTAGGGGATTTGAGTGGGTTCCAGGGGCGTTATGAGGGTGTTCCTGTGTTATTCCAGGGGATTTTAGTGGCGTTCCAGTTGACCCCAGAGAATTAGAAAAGCATTCCAGGAGGTTTCATGGGGGTATTTCAGAGGGATGCCAGTTGGTTTAAGGGGATTTCCAGAGAGTTTTAGGGCTATTCCGGCACGGTTTAGACTACGTATTACGTTATTCAGAACCCATTGAGATCAGTCGCCTCTATTCAGCCTCCCCGTAGTACCGGCCGGAAACTGCGATCAACTTTAGGGATGATCTGGAAATCAACCCCGGTGGGAACTTTGGAGAACCACGAGCTACATCAGCTGCTGAGAGAACCAACCATCGTCCATACCGCGAAAATCGGGAGGCTACGGTGGGCGGGTCACGTCATCAGGATGTCGGATAGCAACCCGACTAAAATGGTTCTCGAGAGTCATCCGACCGGTACAAGAAGACGTGGAGCGCAGCGAGCTAGGTGGGTCGACCAAGTGGAGGACGATCTGCGGACCCTACGCAGAGTGCGGAACTGGATCTAAGGGGCATCCTTCCTTTCCTGCTCTAGGCTGTGGTGACTGAGGACCTTTCAGACAAACCCCCCATCCGCTCCTTTTAAAACGTGACATGCTCGGGGTACCTCGGGGCTTTCAGAAGCACACCAGCTGTGTTCCAGTAGGTTTCGGGATATTTCAGAGGTATTTAGGGACGTTTCATGGGCATTCCAGAGAAGTTTCAAGGAGCTTGAGGAGCGTACCAACCATGGTTTTTTGATGGGCTTCGGGAGGTGTCAGAAGTGCTCTAGGCAGTTTCTGTGGATTTTAGGGATGTTCCAAGGGCTTCCATGGGGTTTCAGAGAAGTTTCAGAGGTGTTGTAGAGGTCTCTAAGGGTCACAAAAGCGCTCAAAGGATTTGAGTGGGTTTCAGCGGCGTTCTGAGAGTGTTTCAGATGAATTCCAGAGAGTTTTAGGACGTTTTAAGGGCGTTTCTGCGGCGTTTCTAGCTGCAGGGTCGTTCTAGGGGGTTTCAGGGACATTCCAACTGGCCCCAGGGGATTTGAAGGGCATTCCAAGAGATGTCACGGGGTTTGATGGGGGTATTTCAGAGGTATGCCAGTTGGTTTCTTCGGTTTCCCGGAAAATTTCCGACACAGTAGCCTCTGTCCAGCTTACCCGTTGTACCGGCCAGAAAATGCGATCAACTTTAGGGAAAATCTCGTAACCAATCCCGGTGGAAACATTGATCATAAGCGGACAGTAAAGGCAAGGTGTTTGCTTCTGCAACCCTGAGTGGCTCACAACAGCGTCTGCTTCCAGTCAGTATTAGGGGTGGCTGATCGACGTCTCAGTGCCAAAGAAGGACTCTAAGCTCAACTGTAAACTGTGGTCATCCGGGAAGTAGAGGTTTGATGTTCGGCCCTGCGAGCCAGCCGTAATATTGAATTGCAGCGAAAAACTAGCAACAGAATAATACAAACGACCTCAGCGAAAAAAATGGACTTGTGATTGGAAACGTGAAACGACCGATCTCCCAACTGCATCGGGAGCACCCGCAAATTCGCCGATCTACTGAAGGATCTCGGGTTCAGCATCGTTGCGCTGCGGGCGGTGTGTTAAACAGGATCCATGCACAAGTACCATTTTGATTCCAGTTAGTCTTGTAGAGGTTTTTAGAACTGTCGTTTCACCTCATATCTTTTACTTTGGTTTTATGATAGTTCTAAGCACCTCTTTTAGCCTATTTGACTAAAAAATGTTACATGAGTAGTGCGAACGTTTAAAGGGAATTTGTACATAAGTTAAGTCAGGATATTAATGAGGGGAATCCAGTTCGAGAGAACAGGTCTTGCTCCTGGGCATTTCAGATGAGACCAAGTGGGTTTCCAGAAAGTTCCCAGTAAGCCCCAAAAAATGGAGATTTCAAGTAGCTTCAGGGGCGTTTCAGAAGTCGCTTCACGGCATTCCGTTAGGTATCGTTGGCGGTTTAATGGGATGACGGGAGTTTCAGTTGCGTTTCAATAGTATTAAGGGGATCTCAGAAGCCTTTGAAGGGCACAACAAAGAGTTCAGGGGCATTTCAGAGGCGTTTCAGATAGTTTCATGGGGTTTATGGAGCCTTTATAGACGTTCCAAGGGGTTTCACGGACATTTCAAATACATTATGATGGTTGTTTCAATGAGATTACGGAGGAGGTCCCTGTAAATGCTCTGGAACATCTTGTAATGCCTGCAAATTCCTCATAAAACCCCCACGGTTACAATGTAATGCACCTGATATCCTCTAAAACCCCCCGAAGCGCCTGCGTTACGCCTCTGAAACCCGCTGAAATGCCTCTGAAGCTGAAATACATTCGGAATCCCCCATGCGCCCATGTAACGCTTCTTACGTCTTTCGAGACCACCTGAAAGGCACCAGTAAAGCCTCTAAAACCAACCAAAAATCCGCTAAAACTTCCTGAAATGCCAACAAAATTCACCTAGAACTCCTTCGGACCCCATGTAACGCCCCTGAGACCCCTTGAAGCGCCCTTGAGACACCCTGGAGCCCACTGGAATTCCTTGAGGTGCTAGGGTGGGGCTAATTTTAAAAAATGTCTTCGGGATATGATTTCCCATGTGGAATGTGATCCACTAGTCGAAATAAGTGAGCTGTACAAAAATAAGCGATTTCGGTTGATATTCAGGGGTGATACCTCAAACGCCCCTGAGACCCACTGAAACTCTGTTAGAGCACTTGAACCATCCCTTAGGCTTCCTGGAAACCTCCTGAGACCCCTTGAAACGCCCTTGAGACCCCCAGAAGTGCCCCTGAGAATTCTTGAAACCCCCCTGAGAGGACCATGAAGCCACCTGAACCGCCCGTGAGACCTCCTGGTACCCCTTGGAACTCCCGGGGACCCTCATGAAACTCCCTTGAGATCTCCTGGAGCTCCGCTGGAACCCCGTAGGACCCCCTGAAACGCCCCTGCAACCTCCCTTTGCTTTACCCTATACAAAGTTTGAAGTGTATCATACCATCTACAAGAGCTGCGATAACACATGCGAGCTGGAAACACCTTAGATCATGATGGGCGATATGCATAGGCGTGAGGATCATGGGCCGATTCTCAACTTCAGCATAATCAACGTGCACAGCTCACACTCCAAAAGTACTGATGATGACAAGGACGGGCTCTACACGCAGCTCGGTCGTGCGAAAACGATCGCTGCCCAAGACACGACGTGCAGTTCATCATAGGAGACCTATACGCTCAAGTTGGCCGTGATTACGAATTCAGATAGACGATTGAAAAATACAGCGTTCACCAGCTACGCGCAGAGTCTCCAGGCAGATGAAGGAGAGCTCGTTGTGGCCCCTTAAGAGGACTGTTGGAGTACAGTTGGAGTACGTGGAACGAAGTCAACGGAACGAATGATTTAACGAGGAGTGCAAAGCGATTTTGGAGGAGAAGAACGCAGCGCGGGCAGTAATGCTGCAGCAAGGAACCTGGCAGACGTTCCACGACAAACAGAAGCGAAAATAGCAGACCTGGCTCTTTCTGGTGGATCACTGGAAAGGCGTGGAGAACACAGGTACGGTAGACCAAGGAAACAAAGGAAACGACCACGTCCCAGCGCTGAAGGAAGTTAAGGCTGCCATTCACCAGATCAAAATAAACAAAGGGGGTATCCATAAAGTACGTCACGCTCATAGGGGGGAGGGGGGGGGGGGTTACCGAAAGTGTGACAAGCAATGTATCCCGTACGAAGGGGGAGGGGTCTAAAATTCCCAAATTTTACGTGACGTACTAAATAGATGCCCCCAAAGCAGCTGGTAAAGGGCGAACACGAAATTATTGCGACACATTCAACAGGGCATAACTTTTTTACCATTGGGTAAAAATCAACCAAATTTTGCACACTTTCTCATTGATGTGTATTGTTTACATGCTGTCAAACTCGAAGTCGTGTTTTCCGATTCAACCAAAAAGGAGGTGAACCAACGCGAGTCGAGAGAACAAATTCTTTCCAACCAAACACCTGGAATTTCCTGACTGGTCGCACCGGCAATTGGTAAAAATGTTTAACATGCACCATTCAACCGTCTCCAGAATGTTGAAGCGGTTCCAGGAGCGGTTGACGTTGGACCACGGCAAAGGAGCTGGAAGAAAACCGGGACCGGAGGACAAAAAGACGGAGGGAAAGGTGAAGCGGATGATTAAAGCAAATCCCAACGTCTCAAGCCATGATTTGGCTAAAAGAATCGGCATGTCGCAGGGCTACGTGCAGAATGCAAAGAAGAGAGCTGGACTACATACATACAGGGTACAGAACTTCCCAAACCGCGATGAGCGGTAACAATCGACGGCTAAAACTCGGGCACGGAAGCTCGAAGATGCTGACAAAATATGGCTGATGTGTGATGGACGACGAAACGTATATGAAAGCCAATTTTAAGCAAATTCCGGGGTTGAAGTTTTTCACCGGCAAGAGGAAGTTCGATGTGGACGACAAATTTAAGAAGAAGAAAATGTCGAAGTTCGCCTCCAAATATCTTATTTGGCAGGCCATCTGCTCTTGCGGACTGAGGAGTGAGCCTTTCGGGACAAAGGGCACAGTAAATGGCGAGATCTACAAATCTGAGTGCCTAGAGAAGCGGCTTTTGCCGTTCTTGCAGCAGCACGACGAAGCTCCGCTATTTTTACCAGATTTGGCATCATGCCACTATTCTAAAAGTGTCCTGGAGTGGTATGAGTGGTATGTATAAAACTACCTTAAAATTTTGGGTTGATTCTAAACATTATAAGAAAATTGGCATAACATTTTCGATGTCGCAATAATTTCGTGTTCGCCCTTTAGGCATGGTTTCAAAGCACTCTCGAAAATGAACAAGAGTGACAAGTTAGAGTGTGAGAACATCCGAGCTATCACCATTTCGAATGCAACCTACAGATGATAAATCCACAGACAAACAGACGTATCACTTTGAACAAAATGCGACAAATCATCGTCACGAAAGCATAATCGCCCAATGCTAATAACACTGTGGTTCGCAAAACCACTGAGTAGATGGCGGTAGTGAGCAAACGTCAAACAGGAGCGAAAACGATGCGAGCGCCATGAGCGAGAGATTTGCGAACTACAGAATATTTAAATAATCCGTTCAAAAGTGAAACGATGGGAAATGAGTAGAGTGAGACGTCTGTTTGTCTGTGATAAATCACTTCCTATCGTCAGTCACCTAAAATGAATGAGTTCATAGAAGTTTATCGAGCCGGCTTCATCGACAGCGTAAATTCTGCTGAATGTTGTGAATACCAGGTATCCAACGCATCGACTTCAAGCCGACATACGACGGTATCGACCCCACAAAGCTATGAAAATCCTTGGGAAAATCATGTAGGAAACTATTCTGAACGCTGTTCCATATTGCCCGACCGTTTGTCGTTCTCCCATCTTTTCGTCCAGCTATCGTTTTGGTCATTTGGTCATCCGGCCAAGTGTTTTCCGGTCATCTACTTGGATACCAATGGATATATTGAACCATCGCACGGTGAGTCCTACACAGATAAAAATAATGAGGTTTACACGTCATGTAAACTTCATTTTAGTCATGTAAACTTAGTGTTATGATGGTTTACATGATATATCATGTAAATTTGTGTTATATGTCATGTAAACTATCAGAGTCATGCTGAATTACATGACATATAATGGAAGTTTACATGATATTTCATGAGCTTTACATGATATGCCATGTAAACTTCTGCGATATCCCACGCTCCAATTATGTGCATCATATGTCACAGAATTTTACACTCTTTTTTCGATCTGTGTAATTAAAACACCCATACCACATTGAACAATACATTAATTCTCAAACACTTCGTCTTTATCGAATCTTCGGAAATCTGTTGCTCTTCACCGAACACAATGTAGGTGTTGAAACACTCAAACAAAAAATAAAAACGAGAAATTGTAACCATCCTTCTTACTTTGCGTTAAATGCCTCGCACTGGGAATGTGTGATCGGAATCCATAACAACCGGTACGTTTCCAACCAACCCATCAAGGTAAGCCATGCCACTTCGGCGCGAGACTGCCTACGCGCTAAAGCAGGGATTTGTGATTTCATAAGCCTACTGCCTGTTCGTTCGAGTTTGATCGCTCTCTAAGCCTACTTGATGGCGTTCAACAACAAGCCGTGCGTCGTCGGTCGGGTACGTGATGTGTAGTACAAAACCAAACGATCCTTAAATGCGTTTTTAACGATCGGAATGCCAGCGATGGCCAAATTTGCGCTACCAAGCTTTCCAAAAACTGACACGGGTGTTTGGCAATACGAAGATTCTGGGAATTTTGCATAATTCGATGGAAAATTTCCAGTTGATAAACAGAGGTGATGGTGCATTAGAATGCAGACGGCGCATTTCATAATGCTTGTCGGCATGAGTTTTTAAATTCGACAAAGCTTGTTGATCGTCTGCATTCCGTCCGAAGATCGTTGAATAAACCGTCTCTGCATTACATTCGTCCACATTAGCTAGAACACATAGCAGTATGTGAGACAATTTATCCGCCGGGTGTGGACGCCAACAATCGATTATAATTCCCCGATGGCAAACCATCAAGTGGACACATATCGATCGTCGCTAGCTTCGCCGCGCTGCTATTTTAGTATTCAGTGCACTTCGCACCTTGCGGTTAGAGTCGAACATGCATTCTTCTCCTTCCTTCAGCAGTCGAACAAAACCGCAGCGCACGGAGTCGTGACAAAAACGAATTCCGTCGATCGTCCCAAATCAGTAATGCACCTGGCCAAGACCTCATTATTGGCGCGGGATCATTTGTCAAAGCAGGCGACGGCTCTGTGACATGGCCCTCTTGTCTTGTCTACTCACCTAGCAACTCATCCAAGTAGACACAGCGCACCTCGATCGGATGGTGATGATGGTGGTGGTGGTGGCCTCCGAGCAGGGCGCTGGTACTGCTCGTGCTGTCTACGCTTCGTTCCCCTCGGAGGAACCGCCGCGGATGATCTCCGCCACCGATGCCGCCTCCACCTAGCACGTCATCCAGGAAGATCGATCCGTTCTCGAGCTGCTGCATGCTGGACAGATGGTTCATCAGCTGCGCCGAGAGGGCCTCCATGTCTGTATGGGAAGAATGAGAAAGACATGTGATTAGAACTAGAACAGCAGTAGCGCTAGAGAAATAAGGTACTTGTAATTGGATCCTTGAAAGAGAATCGATTTCCGCCTCGCGGCGACAGAAGGTTAGACTACCCAGTAGAGAAGAAAGTGATTTGTCACGTCGTTCATTCCGCTATCGGCTGCGTCACAGTTGTCGCACAGCAAGCGAAAGAAATTCGAACTAGAGCACGTGCTACGCACGTTCTTTTCCTCTGAAGTGGATGCAACTGTGTAATCAAAGCAGGCGGAAAACGAACTTCCGATTCGTGGCCTACTGTTTGTTGTTGGTTGGCGTTGCTCGCCGATGACGAAAAGAGGAAGGTGACTCGACTGAGATCGCTCTCAAGTGGTGCAATTTCCCGAAGGCTTCTGTTTATTCATCACCGAATTTTAGATTTCTCTCTTTCCTCAAGGAAACCGAAAAATGAAATAACGGAGACACACTTCCGGAGTGGGAGAAACAGCGGAAGCAAATTGATGCATTTTTCTGTTTCTTTCCCTCCAGAAAAAATGAGGAATTTTCTTTTCAAGGTACTTGAAGTAAAAAAAACTTTCAACCCAATTTATGAGTTTATTTCCTCTCAGTCAAAATTGTGGCGGCAAAAGAAAACACCATCAGCAGCGAGAGGTGAAGAGGATATTTTTGGACGGTTAGCTCATCGAGACCGGCAAGCCGCGCCCGCGGAAGGTTAGAACGCAAAACAGAGACCGGTAGCCGGTAACCAACTGTGCAGCCACTGGGTTCAAACGGTAATGGTCGTCGATTTTTTAAACCAATTTATTGATGGGGAGCAATGTTTATCCGATCCGGGCGGCGGTCGGATGGAAAGATGCTTTCCATCGAAGCAAGCGCAGATATAGGTATGATGAAGTCAGACTAGCAGCTCTCTCACCGCCGCACCAGTCACTCAGTCAGTCAATCAGGAAGTGTTGTGTGAGTTCCCCTGTCTCCGAGTGTCTATAACTATGTCTGACTCTAAAAACTGCACTGAAAATCCAAACGGAAACCATTTGGCATGTTTACCGTTGGGTAATGATGTCTGACAATCTATGTCTTAGAACATGGAATACCGTACTCCATCTTTGATCACTCCCTATGCTCGCCAGATCACACTCCACCTGGTACACCTTTCTTTCGTGCTACGCTCCATGCCTTCTTGTGCCAACTGGATCAGTAGCTAACATCAACTTTGTAGAGTTGTTGTCCGGCATTCTGGCATCATGCCCTGGCCACCGAATCCTTCCCACTTTCTGGGTGCTGGACTCACCAAATAGTGCAGCGAGTTCGTGGTTCATCCTTCGCCGCCACATAAAGTCATCCTGCCACCGCTTCAAAGATATCTCCGTCTATCGTGACATTATTTCCATCCTCTGCAGCATTGGCGTAGTAATTCCGTCCGTTCCACGCCGTCCACGCCATTCAGGTGCTTGTCGAAGTGCTGCTTCCACCTTTCGATCACCTCACGTACGTCCATCAAGAGGCCCCCATCGTTATCCCTGCATATTTCGGCTCGCGGTACGATGCCGTTGCGGGATGCGTTGAGCTTCTCGTAGAACTTCTGCATTTCATGGGAACGACACAGCAGTTCAATTTCTTCGCATTTCGCTTCTTCCAGGCGAAGCTTGTTCCCCTGAAAGAGGCGGGTCTGCTGTTTCCGCTTCTGTTTGTAACGTTTCACGTTCCGCCGTGTTCCTTGCTGCAGCTTTACCGCCCTCGCTGCGTTCTTCTCCTCCAAAACCGTTCTGCACTCTTCGTCGAACCATTCGTTCCGTCGACTCCTTTCCACGTACCCGACGGTGCTCTCGGCTCCGTCGTTGATGGCTGCTTTCACTGTACTCCAGCAGTCCTCTAGAGGGGACTCATCGAGCTTGCTTTCGTCTGGCAACGCGGCCTCGAGATTCTGCGCGTATGCTGAGGCGACATCCGGTTGCTTCAGTCACTCTAGGTTGTACCGTGGCGGTCACCGGTACAGTACATTGTTGATGATGGAGACTTGGAGAGTTTTGTGCGCAGTTTGATCGCCAGGTAGTGGTCGTAGTCGATGTTGGCGCCACGATAGGTCCTGACGTCGATTATGTCGGAGAAGTGGCGTCCGTCGATCAGAACGTGGTCGATTTGAGATTCCGTCTGCTGTAGTGATCTCCAGGTGTAACGATACGGAAGACTGTGTTGGAAAAATGTTCTACATATGTCCATGTTTTTGGAAGCGGCGAAATTAATGAGTCTTAGGCCGTTTTCATTCGTCAGCTGGTGGGCGCTGAACTTTCCAATCGTCAGTCTGAATTCCTCCTCCTGGCCTACCTGAGCGTTAAGATCTCCTATGATGATCTTGACGTCGTGGCTTGGGCAGCGATCGTACTCGCGTTCCAGCTGCACGTAAAATGCGTCATTGTCATCATCAGTGCTTCCGGAGTGAGGGCTGTGCACGCTTATTATGCTGAAGTTGAAGAATCGGCCCTTGATCCTCAACCTGCACATTCTTTCGTCGATCGGCCACCAACCGATCACGCGCCTCTGCATATCACCCATCACGATGAAAGCTGTTCCCAGCTCGCGTGTGTTGCCGCAGCTCTGGTAGATGGTATGATTACCTCTAAAGATCGCTCCATGGATCCTGTCCAACACACCTCCTGCAGCGCTACGATGCCGAACCCGCGGTCCTTCAGTAGATCGGCGAGTATGCGGGTGCTCCCAATGAAGTTGAGAGATCGGCAGTTCCACGTACCGAGTTTCCAATCGCAAGTCCTTTTTGTTCGCTGGGGTCGTTGCCGTTTATCTCAATTCGTAGGGGAATCAACGTATTTTGGACACAGCGTTACGCCAATATATTTTGGACACTTCCATTTGTTTTTGCCGTAAGTGTCCAAAAAATATTGGCGCGTTGCTGTGTCCAAAATATGTTGGTTCCCCTATTATCACAGAAAACAGACGTCCAAGCTCATGTAGTGCTATTGTGTAAAGCATTGCAACGGTTGTTTTGAAATAACTGGGAATGTGGCCATTACGCGGCGCTGTCAAATTTCGAATCGGGGTACAAATTTGCCGTTGTTTTACCTTTTGGCGCTAGTGTCACCAAGTGTGCACCCTAGTATAGTTCCACCTAGAGAATGTGGTGGTTTTACTTGGAAAACAAAAATTGAATTATTGTTCAACTTGTTCCTAATTGAAAATAATGAAACTAATTATCAATGGGTTGCTCAAATTTTGTAGCTGGATTAATGAAATAATCATAAACATCATGTTATTTGAGCAAATACAGCTCAGAATCTGGGTAGGAAAATTTAAAGGTGCGCTAGTGAAATATTTCTTTAGAAAACGCCATCATGGTATCGAAACACGTTTTTGAGTGGGAAAGTCACCGTCGATGTCGCTACTGAGCTTGTTTTTTCTTTACACAAGATTTTCAAGCAATTTTGTTCGAGCATGTTCGTCTGTTCTCTGTGCTATTATTCCGTTGCAATAGTTCTTTTTACGGCTGGCTCGTAGGGCCTGACACCAACCCCCAATTTTCCGGATGATCGTAGTGCACAGTTGAGCTTAGAGACCTTTCCTGGCACTTGGACGCTCGCTCGGACGTTGATCAGCCGCCCCTAACATGGGGATCCGACGCTGTGTGAGCCGCTCTTCCTGGAGAACAGACGCTCAGGTTTGCAGAAGCCCGGTCCTGTCAGGTACGATCAGGTTATCCGATGGTCCTGTCAACTGACACGTCACCATACGGGGTCGGTGCTGTGTTGAGCCACGTTTATCCGGATGGCTCGGAGTGACCAATATCGTATGCTTCATAAACGTTGAACGCAACCCAATAGGCGTACAAGTAGGTTGACCGGGAGACTTACGCGATAATTTTCGAAGTCCGGCGATTCTACCAATACATGTACGGAAGCCTGAACATTCTGGTCACGGACAATGAATCCCTAAAACAATGTCTGTCGAACAAGAAGGGTCATTCGAAAATGTTAGCACTAAGAAGGCAACACTAGGCGATATTCTTGCAATCATTCGACTACAGCATCCAATGCAGACCCACGAATAACACAGGATAGCCGATTCATTCTCGAGGCTACGGCTGAAGGAGAAAGTACTGGACAAATCTAGGGACAGCGTTGCTGGAAGGTTTGCGAACTGTAAGAAGTGTTGAACCGGGTCACCGTTTTAGAGTCGATCAGTGGGAGTTCACCGTACAGAAAGGCTGTATTCTGTGCGGAATCAGAGTCTACATTCCACCGAGCCTTCGAGAAAGAGTCCCCATGTGAACTGCATTCAACACGTTTTGGTATGACAAGACTGAAGTAGCTGGCTCGTGGTTACGTGTGGTGGCAGAATATCGACAGCCAGAATGAAAAGAAGGTGTAAAACTGAAGTTGCTGCCAGGGTTGTGCAGTTTCAGGATGGTTAATGTCGAACGACACTCGCTTTAACCATCACTTCATACGACAAACCCAGTCCATCAAAACATAATCTATTCACGCAAAAGCCACTCAAGGGTGGCCAGATGGTTTTCTTCGAAATCGGTAGATTTACTGAATAAAAATCGGTAGTTATCGGTAGGCTTGAAAAATTGGCTTGTAATGGAATTCTCAACAAAGTCAGACATATTTTGTTGAAACAGAATCAACCTGATTAATAATTAAGAATATAGATAGATACCCATAGAGCATGAAATTCGAATAGTGAATTAAAATCATGGAAAATATTGGACTAACATAATACTAAGTACTGAAATGGTGCAGGTCATCATCATTTTATTCCACCGTCATATTTCCAGAGTTCATTTCCATGGATAACTCCAGACTTCTACTGGGATCCTAACAGGTATTTTTTGGGATCCTTTTTATCCGAAGATTCCTGTTGGAATTCCTCCAGGAATTTATCCAATAATTTTATCGAGGTATTCCTTACGGAAAACCTTATGAAATTATTTTTGGTATTTCTCAAAGAATGCCTTTTGAAATTCCTTCAGGAATTTTTGATAAGTTAACCCCAGGAATTTCTGTGAAGTTTTCTGCATAAATTCCTAATGGGATTCCCTTTGTAACCCTTCAGGACGCACGTCCTGAAAGGTTAAGATTCCTCCAGTAATTTCTGATTCTTTGAGAAATTCTTCCAGGAATTCATTATAAACTCCTTCAAGAATTTTTATTTTTATTCTTTTAAGATTTGCGGTATTCATCCGGGTATTCCCGCTGGAATTACTCTAGGAATTTCTGTAGGGATATTCCTTCTAGAATTCCATCAGAAATTCCTCCTCAAAATTTTTGATATAATCATTCTTCCTGTGATTTCTTCAAGGATTATTCCAGGAATTTCTCCAGTGGTTTTGTATAGGGATTCCTTTAAGAATTCCTTTTGGGATTCATCTAGTTTTATCTGATGAGATTCTTTAAGCACTTTCTGCTCCTGAATTTCCTTCATATATTCTCGGAATACCTGTTCACAACTGTCAAATGATTGTATTGGAAGAACTTTTGATGATATGCATCAAGAAAACCTTCTAGTAATTTATTATATTATTTATTATAACTTTTACTGCATATCATTTTATTATAATAAATGTCATTTGAAATTAAAAATCATAAATTTTACTTTCAGGGTGAAATTCATTAGTCAGTGAAATGCCTTTGTAAGTCTTGAAAATATTTTTTTCCGCCTGAATTAACCATCCTAGAATGCGAAAATCTATGCAAAACTTTTACAACTTTGCAAAATTTTTAATTCTTCAAGTTTAGAGTTTAGTAAATTCCAATAAAACTCCTGAAAGTATGCAATTTCCATACTAAAAATGTGATTTTTTTCGAAAAGTATTATTTTATGCGTTAATTTGAATATTTATAGAATTTTTAAAGACGAAATCAGATTTAGCGAATACTTGGCTGCTAGAAATATTAATTCAAATATTCATTACATTTGCGATACTACCACGGTAACAAAAGGTTGGGAGTGTCTTTGAAGTTCGCCTAACACACAGTTTCGGAAAATATTGAATTTAATACAGAAATATATGACTTATTGTCTGTAAAACATGTAAACTCATCATTCAATAACCCTTGAGCCAGATGATGATCAGTTTTGACTAATTGTTTCAAGTTAAAAGCGTTATTTTTGACAAATAAAAATTGTCCCCCTTGTCGATCAATTTCACCCCACTTGTCAATTTCACCCGAAATCACGGTATACTTAAAAACAGGCAAAATTCATAACAGATATGATATCCATATATCCTTTTTTTTTTAATAATAACTTTAACTTTTCCAGGGAATCGATTTAAAAAATATTGGAAGAACTCATAAAGCAATTTCTAGATAAATTACTCAAGAAAATAAGGGTTGAAGGTTTAGAAAATATTGGTTTAAAGTTTTTCGATTCCGTTGTACTCCAAGAAATAACTAAGAGATGTCATTGAGAATTAAACGAATCTCAATAAAGCTTATTTAGAGCTGCTTTAGGAATGACGCCAAAGGTTTATTTTTGAATTTTTAATCCTTATCTTCAAAAGTTCTTCCTGCTAGTCATAAAATGTATCAAGGAAAAAAATCACTATCAGAATATTAATGAGCATACTGTAACAAAAACGCTCTACATATTGCTTTCAGAATTTGTTTGAAAACCCAAAGCAAAAGTTTTTTTCAGGAACTTCAAGAAAAACTTTTGAATTGACCCAAAATATTCTCCAAAAATAGCATCATAAATTCCTTCAGCATTTATTGAAAATGGCCGGATTTCCTCCAGGACAAGAGTGTTCTTTAGGAGTTGCACATTCATTAATTATTTGAAATTTCTCCTTAAACTTCCACCAGCTACTCTTCAAAAATTGTACGAATAAATCTACCAGAAATATTCCAAAACAATTCCCCATTATTTCTACAAGCGTCCAATTAAATATTTTGCCAAAAATAATACCACCCAACTCCTAAAAAAGAGACGTACTTATGTTAAATTATAAAGTTAAACAATATCCGAAGGTATCCCTCTAGGTATTTTCGAAAGAAGGAAATTCCCGGAGGAATTTTCCTGGTGCATTTTTCAGAAATATTTCTCTATCATTATCTGGAGAAATTTCTGGAGGAATCTTTATAGGAATTCATGTAGAGATGCCAGAGAAATTCTCAAAAAAAAAATCCCAAGAAGAATTTCAGTAACAGAAATTGATTAAGCAATCTCAGTAGATAATACTAGACGAATTCCAAGATAAATTTCTGGAAGTATGGGATACTTTGAGGAATCTCTAGGAATCCCTGTTGAAAACTATAAACGAATCCCTGAAGAAATATTTCTAAGGATCTTTAGAACAACCCTAAAAAAAATTCCTAGCAGGGATTATCCCTCTAGGAATCCTGAAGTAATCACAACAGTAAATGTTTGAGGAATCACATTAGGAATTTTTGAAGATATCTTTACTGAAATTCTTGGCAAAAACTGGCAGTTCTTTTATTCTTAAAGTTTTTGGATCTGTTTTTAAAGATGCATGCCAACTATCTTTGGTTCCAAAACTTTATTATTAAGATATTCTAACATTGTTAATTATCAAGTTGGAAAATCGGTAGTTTTCGGTAGGAAATTTGAAAAATCGGTAGTTTCAGGGCTCGCGTCTGTGAATCGGTAGGCACGTCAAAAATCGGTAGGACTACCGATAAATCGGTAGGTCTGGCCACCCTCTCAAGCCAACCCTCGTTCAATGCAGAGTCAACCACATCCAGCAGCAGCGATCGTCTCTTTTTTTCGCACCACACGATGAAACACCGAAGCGAGGTTTTGTTCTACGCCTTGCATTCTATTCATAGGGCGTGCTATCTTTGTGTTTGCTACGCCATGCAATACTACTAAACAAATTGACCTTCATCCTGGCCTTTTCAGATGAGAGTCACCCAGCAGTGAGTGCAGAGCCGTAGCGTGCGGTTGGCCAGATTGGCCCCCGCCAAGGGTGTCAGCCTCAGAGGGGCGCCGAAAAGGCCTAAGGCTAAAAGCAAACAGGATGAATGTTATTAAGATTTCACTGTTTAAAGTATATAAGACTGATAATTTTTTTACGCTTTTCCAATTTCTCAAAAGTTTAGATTTTTCTAAATTATTTGGAATACTACGATGTTGAGAAACTATCTTATTTTTTTTTTTCAATGACAAAGCAAAATTTTATGCTTTCGAAATTCTAGTAAAAGTTTCTTTCTAATGATTCATAAACATTCTTACTGGAGAATGTCTTGAGGTTACTACCGAGGTCATTTATCGCATTTTGGAGACGAACCAGCCAAGGGCTGAAAGTCTCTTTAATAAAGACAAATCAATCAATCAATCAATCAAATTTATCGCATTCATTCAAACATTTTAGAGCGTCGAAAAAAAGTATTTTAACCCGGGAGCGGTCGCGTCGTGTACTGAGCACACGCACCATGAAAAATGCGCGCTTGTGGTACACATCGTAAGCGCAGCGTCGCTGCAAGTAGTCAAAGACGTGACAGCTCGAGGGTTAAATGTAAAATATTCAGATAATGCTCTTTCAGTTCATACTATTGTTTATGTTTCTTTGGGTTTAAAATTCTTGTAAATCTAGCACAAACCTTACAAGTCGTTTTCGCCCAAAAACCAGTGAGATTTTATTTCTATTTCCTGAATTCAAAGAATTTCTCCTAGATTCTCGAAGGATTCCCTTAGAAATTCCTCCATGGAGGCTTTCAAGAAGTTATCTAGGATTTTTTCAGAAATGATTCAAAGGATTAATCCGGTTCTTTCTTCTTGAATTTTATTGGATAATCTTCCATAGTTTACTGAAGAAACTTCTGCAGATATTCTTTCAAAAATATTTCTGAAATTATTTTCTTCAAAGATAGCCTTAGGAATTATTCCACAGATTCCTTCAAAAATTCTTCTAAGGGTTGATACTTCTATTTCTCAATATTAATTTCACTATTTTTTCCTGGGTTCATCCTGGAAAATCTTCAACGAATTTCTTTAGAAACTTTTCAAAATTTCCCTCAGTTTTTTTGAGATTCCTGCAAAAATACCTGGAAGGGTTACGGATTATGATAAATGATCTGCCATGGATTCCTATAGAAATTCCTTCAGCTATTCAGCTATTTCTTTCCCTTAGTTTTTTTGAGATTCCTGCAAAAATATCTGGAAGGGTTACGGATTATGATAAATGATCTGCCATGGATTCCTATAGAAATTCCTTCAGCTATTCCTTTATAAATGTCTCTGTGAATTTCTTCAGGAATTCTTCCGGGTTTTTTTTTAGAAAGTCATCTATAGATTATTTTAGAAATTCAACCAGTTCCCTTCAGAAAGTTTTCTACAGATTCCTTTTGGAAGAAGAAATGCCTCATATCACTTAGAAAATTCGCCATTTATTCCTTCCAAAATTGTTCCATGTTCATTAAAGATTGCTCCACAAATTTATGCTAGAGTTCCACTAGAAAACTTTTCATTCCCATAGATTTTTTTCCAAAAAATTATGAATTTGGAATTGTTTCAGAAATTTTCCCAGATATTCCGTGAGAAAATCTGCCATTGATTTTATTCAAAACTACTCCAAAGGTTTCTTTTGCAATCCTTCCATGGATTCCTCCTGGGATTTCTTCATAAAACCTTTTATTGGAAATTCTTGCTGAAATGTCTGCCGGGTTTCCATCAAGTATTCCTCCGGATATTCCTGCAGAAATTCGTTTAGTGATTCCAGCAAGATTTTTTTCAGAGATTTCAGCAAAAACTTAGATAGAAATTTCTTCAGGATTTTCTCCTGGTATTTCTTTATTTCCAGTCCATGCTTCGCCTTGTATTTGCTGTACATTTTTTTATAGATTTTCTGGGAAATATTTTGAATAAGCTTTAGAAGAAACCTTTCCTAAAGTTAATGGAATAATCAGGTAAAACAATTGAATTATTCGTAGAGAATTTCTAAAAAAGATTGTTTGAGGATGTCGGAATATCCATTAAGTGGAAAATACTCTAAGAGAATAAACGAAACACAAAAATCCAACTAAAGAAACTTTGAAAAAAGAAAATAAATGATCACGTTTTTTTTTGCAAATTAACAATGTTCAATTGTCGTGGGGCGCCAATCTGGATGCTTGCCAAGGGCGCCATGGGACCACGCTACGGCTCTGAGTGAGTGAAAGAGCGGGGCGGCGGCAGCCACCGTATCAATGCGTTCGTTTCGAATGTGTTCGTTAGCAACATAGAGACGGTCGGCTGTAGCGTTGATGGAGGAAGAAGGGCAATGTTGATGTTGCGACTTTTTTGTGTTATGATTGTGATAATGCACAAGACTGGTTGCTGCCATTCTAACGGAAGCTGATCCGATCAAAGCCACAATTCACTGTTGGCAACAACCGATGAGACCGTTTGAGAGAATTCATGTGGATTTCGCTGGGACATTTATGTACAGCTACTTCATTGTACTGGAAGATGCATATTGGCGTGGTTCAAAAAATCGTTTTTGCTCCACACCGCTTATTCGATTCATTACCAGATTCTATGTCTTCTCCGAAAATTTGAGCTGAATTGGTTGAAAATTGAGAGTGCACAAGCCCTTCAAAGTTTGTATGGGAATTACTATGGGAAAACGACGTTTTCCATTCAATTTACCGTAGCATTTCCCCAAGTGGCAAAGAGTGTTAGTTGACCCTTGGTACTCCTAGGCTACTCTATCAGCTACAGCTTTGCCGAAGACCACATTCAGATCGGATGCCTCATTCATTAGATATCGATTATTATCCAACTGGAGAAACTTTAACAGTGATCATTCAGCTTTCCAGCAGGCAACATTGCTGCACATGGCGCCAGAGATAGAACACTGAAATCATGGCTACTATGTTTCAAGGCAAATTGCAGTGATGCCCATCGAATAGCGTAACCATCATGATCAAAGATTTTCATTCTGGATAAAAATCGATAACTAATTAATGAAGCGTCCGATTTGAATGAGGTCTTCGACAAAGTTGTAGCTGATAGAGTAGCCTAGGAGTACCAAGGGTCAACCAACACTCTACGGCACTTGGGGAAATGCTACGGTCAATTGAATAAAAATCGTCCTTTACCCATAGTAATTCCCATACAAACTTTAAAGGGCTTGTGCACTCTCAGTTTTCAACCAAATGAGCTCAATTTTTGGGAGAAGACTTAGAATCTGATAACGAATCGAAAAAGCGGTGTGGAGCAAAAACGATTTTTTGAACCACGCTAGCATATACAAAGTGGCCTGTGGTCAAAGTTGTCAACATCACTGTCGTAACGAAAGATGGTAGCATAAATTCTACATCTGATCGATACCACAATAGAAACCAGACTCTCTCTAAAATAAAAGCTCTCATTTTTGAGTAGCGCCCATGCCGCACAGGGGCTGTGTTGGAAACACACGTTTTTTTAAATTGCTCGCACGCTCACATTTTTGCAAAATATCAATATTTTTCGGTATTTGAAGGTGGTTTATAAACCCAGTGAGGTTGCCATGTCGAAATTATTGCAAAATACATGATCATATGAGCGTACGAGCAATTTAAAAAAAATGTGTGTTTCGAACACAGTCATGTGCGGCATGGATGTTTACTAAAAATGTGCAGGCCGAACACATTTTTGAGCGTAGCCGTTTTTGCGTGCTGAATTCCTCCACCAAATCCCGAGTCCACGAACCCCTACATTCAAATCCTCTCGGTCCTATCTCGAATATCTCTCCCTCTCTCTCACTCCAATGCGGTTCTCCGCGCGCTGCGCGCACCAAAGGAGTGCACTTCTAGTTGCCCTCTCTTGCTTTCACGGTTTGCACGGTTGCACGGTTTATCACGGTTTGCACGCTGGTTCGCCTAGGGGTGTTCAAAATAGAATAATTGTTTTTATTACACACATAATTAATTATAATCAGTTTTCTAATCGATCCAATCCTAACTACTACAATCACATCGGATCATGGCGTTTTGTTCACACTTCTAAAGCATTCCAGGATTTCCTTCGGAAGAATGGTATCTACCACAAGATGGGTGCGAATTATACAGAACTGCCATCGCTTAACTGGGAATCAGCTTACGACTCAAGACGAAAGCGCAGGACGTGCTAGCTAGAAACAAAAGTTTAATACCAATAACATTTTGAAGTATGTACTCCATACGTTCAGAAGTAACCTGTGAAACCGAGGTTTTACCGCGGTTTTACCACAACTACAGAGGTGAACCATAACCCTCCGCAGTGTCGACATCCGCTGTAGACTGGGGCAGGAGATGTTCCGGCCATTCGCTACACCCGATCGAAGACCAATGAAGACTCGTTCTTCGGAAGCTGAGGAACTCGCGCTTCATTTAGGTGGCAAAGGTTGTATTTGAACCGTGGCCCGAGAGCGTGGAACGATCGAAGATGACAGCAAGAGTGAAGGAGTTCGGAGAAGGAAGAAGATCAGACTTTATTAAGAAAGTGGGTTGAAAGCAGTGTTGGTAAAAACTCAAATTCTCAAATCTCATGGTTGAGTTGTTTCACGCGCGATTTTTGACTCGCCAAACTCACCGCCGAAAAAATCATGCATGAGTTGACTCGTGATTTCACTCATTGCTGTATTTCTTGGTATTCTTATTGTTTGCATCGAAGCTTTTAAGATTATATGGTAAAACAAAAGCAAGTCTAGCGTTTATTTATTTGGGTTCGTATTACAAGCGAACGAGATTGTGACGCTTGACTCGCGAGAGCGAAATTTTGCATGAAAATCTCGCGCGTGAGAAAATGATTCAGAATCGCGCGCGAGATTGCTCACGCAGGAGCGGTTCATGAGTCGGCTTTGAGTGTGATTTTACCAACACTGAAGAAGTAGGGTAAAGAAGGTAGACAGCTAAAAGTGCACTAAAACACAATTAATGCCGACCCTATAGATGAGGCAAACAACAAAGTCTCGTTAGCCGCTGGGAAGGGTCATCTTCCCTGTGGCTAATAAGATTCTGCATTAGGACCTCACATCTCTAGGGTTGGCACGCTTCTCCTTGCAGATCTTACGGATTCAGGAAAACACTTGGATAACCTTTTCACACTTCTGTTTAGTTGTCTTACTTAGTGCCCTTTTTCTTTATCTTTCCCTACCCAAGTAACATTTTGATGGCCACTAGTCTTGTAGAGGTTTTGAGAACCGTCATAAAAACTTATTACCTTTTATGTTGGCTTTATTATGGTTTTAAGAACCTCTTCTAGTCTGTTCGACAAAATCAAGTTACTTGGATAGCTCTCTACCTTCTTCCTCTATTCCACCCACTATTCCAATGCTAATCTGACTTCTCACAGCTTTTTTCAGCCCCTTTCCTCTTGCCGCCATTTTCTGCCGATTACCTCCTTCCCCATCTTTCTTCCCGTTCGATGCGACCTTTGCCACCAATCCGAATGGGGGAGGTTCGTACGCAACACGACTTGTTGCTAATCCAGTAACAGCAACCTTAGTGCAATTTATTCACTGTCCGTATTACGGACGAAAGAACACAATTGCTTCTTCTTTGAAACCCAAAAAGCGCAGATTCTGAATTCTTATGCAACATAAACGAGAAGGAATGATAAAAAAGTTGGGAAAAGATTTTGTCCAGACTCGAACCATGGACACCAGGAGTATTATCTACTCACCTTACATACTACACCAAAAGCTCTATGAGAGAATCGATGCTTAACACACCATAAAAGCTACTGAAGTTACTTGTTATTTTATTGCACCTTCTTTGTCACAAGTTAGAGAACTGTCAAAATGAAAAGACGCTCAAGTTTTCTGTAACGCATATGGAACCTAATCTGAACAAACAAACCAGAGTTAGATGTTTCATGCATGTTTCATAACACATTTAATGTAAGCTGACTGTAATATCACTTGCGAGCAATATGTAAGCTCCGCCTCCACAGATCGATGTCAAACACGTGGTAATTTGTGATTTCTATGAAACAAAGCCGCAACTTTACGGATTTCGGAGTTTAAATGCAACTCAACTGACAAGATGGAAGTTTCATATGCTTCTAGTGCAACTCATTTAGACCAAAGCATAGAAAGCCACAATCTGCATGATGTTGCAGGTGCTACTTGGGGCCTTTGGAGAGCGAGCCTTCCTTGGTCTTTCTGGCCGGATGCTGCAAATGGCCGATCATCACCTGCCCAAGTATTCATGGGACGTTGTCTACAACGGTTGGCTACCCACATCTACGGCTGCATTCTTGGCCTGTGGTATAAATACGGTAAAACCACGGGGTTCTGTGTCCTTAATACACCACACTCGCTCTGTGCCTTTAACTGATAGGACTTCTTGGGCAAATAGCCGGACGGTCTTGCTTCAATTGTTTTGGGCAGGGCAGAGTCATCTGGTGGCCAATGATAAACTCTCGCAAACCTGCTGAGGGGGCACTACGAACCGTTACAACCTGTAATTATGGATTCGCTGCAGAAAACGTGGGATTGGACGACGGAAGAACATGGAAAAGGCACATCGTTAAGCTGAGGGAAGTTGGTCTCAGGCCAAAATTTTTGCAGTAGTATCACTGCGCACTGGAGCAAAACATTGTTTTGGACAGACAAAACCTCTAGTGCTCTGGATATTTATCCTAAAGGTTTGGTGACTTCAGAGAAACGTATTGTGAGACTCACTTGAAGTGCAAATTTTCGGTAATACCAATCCGTGTGGTCAAATTATGAAATTCAAATAACTCAACGTACATATGTACAGATGGGTAAATTATTGGTTAAATTGGGAAAAAATCCACAGCTCAGGTGAGATTTGAACTCACGACCCTTATTCGCTAGACAAGTGCTTTACCAACTAAGCTACCGAGCCAATTAATGACCCGGCAACTTAGTTGTCATAAGGTTCAATTCTAATCTCATCGATCTATATCATCTTCGCTTTCGCTCTTCGTACATATGTACAACAGAGATGGTTATATTTGCGGTTTAGGGGAAGATGATATAGATCGATGAGATTAGAATTGAACCTTATGACAACTAAGTTGCCGGGTCATTAATTGGCTCGGTAGCTTAGTTGGTAAAGCACTTGTCTAGCGAATAAGGGTCGTGAGTTCAAATCTCACCTGAGCTGTGGATTTTTTCCCAATTTAACCAATAATTTACCCATCTGTACATATGTACGTTGAGTTATTTGAATTTCATAAGTATTGAGAGAGTTTTTTTTTTTTACTAAAATCTGGTTACGCAATATTTGATCTAGATAAGTTGCAACAGATCTAGATTAGTTTTATCTTTTCAGAGAAGCGTCATGGAAGAACCATTCTGCCATTTAAGACATTTCTTACGAAGACACCTTTACTCTAAAATATACAAGACTTTTTAAAGTGAAATAAATTTCACATGATTTTGTACACGTTTTATTGAAATTATGCTGAATTCTTCTCTACTGGTCGCTATTTCTTTCCGACGGGGCTCAAACTTCTACCAGAGATCTCTCTTGTCATCCTTGATACCCTGTCCAAATTTTCCAGATCGAAACAGCAATATTTGCTAGCCTAACAGAAGATTACTATAGAATTTTATCCGCGATTGAATCTTTCGTTTGCTCCAAAAATGCAATTTTGATTTTCTTCAGTAATTTCTACTAGCGATTCTTGTATTCCTCCAGATTCCTTAATGGATTTCTTCTTAAAAATCGTCAGGAAATAATTCAGAAGCTCCTTTAGGTGAATTAGGAGTTAAATCTTTCAGAAATAAGTTTCTCAAAGAAGGAGGAGTCTAGGATCTTGGAAAACGATCTGCGGATTTCTCCAGCAGAAACAAATGATTCCCAGTAATCCCATGAATTCTGAAAGTATCCCTCGAGGAACAATTGGATGATTTCTTGAAAGAATTTATACAGGATTCCTAGAAGGAATTTCTCAAGGATCCCCACAAGGAACTTCTGGAGGATCCTCAGGAATAACTCCCCGGAGATTTCTATACAGAACATCATCCCTGAAGAAACTTCTGGGGGATTTTAGGTAAGAATTCCTGGAAGATTACTAGACTAAACTTCTGGGAGATTCCCAGGAAACGCAGTAAATCGGGGATAATTATTATTGCAATAGTATCTTTATGACGAGATTTTCAGCTCAAGGCTGGTTCATCTAGTAATCATGAGAAAATAACAAAGATGAGAGATAGAATCGTATTGGAAAATCTGTGATAGTTCCAGTAGGTGTAGATGTTTCTACTGAGCATAAATACCAAAAAAAAAATCTTAAAAGAATCCAAAATAGAACTGCTGATGAAATTCTAGAAAAAACTGTTGAAGGAATCCCAGAAAGAACCCCTGGAGAAATATCAGAAAAAAATTCTGGAGGGATTTCAGAAAGCAGTCTTGGAAGAATTCCCGTAGGATATTTTGAAGAAACGGAGAAACTCCTGTCTTTCAAAAGTAAAATCTTGGTGAATCTCCAAAGCAACTCTTGGATGAATTGATGAACTAGGACCTAGGTTAAATCCCAGAATGCTTTTCTTAGCCCACCTTGTGCATTAGGGCCATTCCAGACCCAAACCGTACATAACGTCAGCGAGCTGTTCCCAACATAATACATTAGTATGGTTAATAAATTCCAATTCCTGGTGGAATATTTGAAGGGATCCCCAAAGAAACTCCAGGAGAAATTTAAAAAGAGACATCTAGGTTGATCCGAGAAGAAATTTCTGAAGAAATCATAAGGGGCAGAACCTCTTTTCCTTACAAATTCTTAGGGGCCGTCCATAAATGACGTAGCATTTTAGGAGAGAGGGGGGAGCCGCTGATTATGCTACGAGCCATGTTTTAGGTATGGGAAAATAGGCTACGAGGGGGAAGGCGGTGTCAAAAATCGTCTAAAAAATGCTACGTCTTTTATGGAGGACCCCCTATCGAATTCCAAAAGATAAACAAGCGGCATGGTACAAGGTAACTTACAAGAATTCTGGAGGAACTTCTTGGAGAATCCAATATTCTAGAGAAAATACAAGTGATTGCTTAGAAAATTTCCAGAAGATTTTCTAAAAGTATCCTAGTGAAGCGAATAATATACGGCAGGCTGCGGTGGGCTGGGCACGTAGCTCGTACGCCGAAGGAACGACAAGCTAAAACCATATTCAGCAGAGAACCAGGTAGGGGCCGTCGGCTTCGTGGTAGGCCGCGCACACGGTGGCTTTTTGCAGTTGAGGAGGACCTAAGGGCTCTAAACGTTAAGGGTGACTGGAAGCGATCGGCCCAGTACCGAGACTAGTGGAGGCGAATGCTTCATTTGGCGTAGACTTACCGCTACGAGTTGTAGCGCATGAATTATCAAGTAGTATCCTAGTTGAAACTTTCATAGGAATCATAGGATGGTGGTGAAAACATCTTGTCGACGTCACAGTCAGAAAACTGTATTTTGAACTGTGCAACCAAGATGTGCTAAAAGACATCAAAAACAATTAAATTTCATTAACTGCATATTTTTACTTTTGGAATGTGTTCTACAGGAAATCGTCCAATTTGTATAAAAATGTTGCAAAATATTTTGTCAAAGAAAATTATTCCGTTTTTATCTGAAAATCGCGGACCGTGTTGATAAAAACGGAACATACCTGTATATCTTATTCAGTAAGTCTTCTGGAAGTTCAAAAGACAGCGTCAGAACAGTTGGGATATCCAAAATGTTCTTGAGGTTTCATCCTGAAGTCTACGCGTGCAACGGTAACTTCTTTCATTGTACAAAGCAACGGTTTGCAATCAATCATGCCCAGTAAGTCTTCTGAAAATCCAAAAGAGAGTGTCAGAACAGTTGGGATATCCTAGGTCAACCAAACTATTCTTGAGTTCAGATTTTGAAGCCTACGGGTGTAACGGTTACTTCTTTCATTATGCAAAGGTACGATTTGTATTCCATAACGTCCAGTAAGTCTTTGAAAAGTTCAAGAGACAGAATCAGATCAGTCGGGTTATCCTAGGTCATCCAAATTGTTCTTGAGTTTAGATCCTAAAGTCTACGGATGTAACGGTAATTTCTATCATTATACAAAGCTACCATTTGTAATCTCTCATGTCCAGTAAATCTTCTGAATGTTCAATGGACGTCATCAGGATAGCTGGGGTCATCCAAACTATTATGATGTTAAAAATCTAGCATCTACAACAATTGAAAATGCTGTAGCCAAAACATAGTATATGTTTTCTAATCTATTAAACTTACTGGAGCTCGCAGAATACTATCAGAGGCAATGACCTAGCTTCGGGATATTTTGATATTCAGAATCGTACACACTGTCCAGCAATATGGACAAAATGCAACATGGAGTCTACAGCCCTAATATTATCTTTTTTGCTGTTTTGAGTTACACAACATTTAAGTTAAGTAAACCTGACATACCTCAAAAGAATTTTGGAATGGCTCTGAGTTTTATAGAAGTTTACGAATCTGACGTAGGGAATCGCGCCACTTGGGCGGTGGCTTCTATATTCGCCTGTTTTCCACTATAACTCAGTCAAATTTGAACCAATTGACACAACTTCTGGAATGTGATGTGATAGGTATAGTATCTACCCGTGTACAACATTTCAAGCCAATTGGTTCAAAATTGACTAAGTTATAGTGGAAAACAGACGAATATAGAAGCCACCGCCCAAGTGGCGCGATACCCTAGGTAACGTAACTTTTAATAGCACAAATGTTCCAAAAGTATAATACTATTCCTTCTAGTCTTTAAAAAATATTAGTAAATATGGTTCATTATGTATCATTATTTAGTGTAGCAGGCTAACATTGCAAGTGTGGATATAAAGTTGTTTACTCCATGAAAGTTTAGATGACCTAAATTATCAGAAATATTTCATGAAGTGGTTCTTGAGAGTTAAAAGGTTCATGGATCCTATTTGGTTGTATAACGTAACTATGTAAAACAACATAATATCCCAAAAATATATAACAATGCTTATAGTTCCTCAAACTACTTTGGAAAATACAGTGGGTGTAACACTACTTATCGCACTGGCAAAAGCTATTATCACAAGTGTAGAACCGAAGCTATGGTCTCCGAGGTAGTTTGGTTGATCTGGAATATTTCAAAACTATCTTGGAATGACTCTTGAAATGCCAGGGGGATTTTGGATTACAGTAAGATGTGTAATGGTGCAGTTCACTGTGAGAATAACTATTGCTACTGTCAAGAGTTAAACTTCAGGACAGTTTGGATTGGACGACCCGTAATGTCCCAAAGGTTCAAAATAACATATAGTAGACTTCAAGTTGGTCCAGTAAACGCATGTGGTTATGCAACGTTACTCAGTATATCAGATATGGCTACTGTTACAAGTGTAGACCTGAAGTTCTGAACTCCAAGATAGTTAGGCTGACCTGGAATATCCCTAGAGTGTCTCTTAATGAAACCAAACCTACCCCCCTTGTGCACGGGCTTGGGTTGAAGAAACAACGTGTCAAACGAACCAGTAGCTGAAGTGGATTCCCAACCACTATCACCGCCGCCTGCATGAGTAGATAACGCGAATAAACCAGTAGCAGTTGTTTCTGATTAGGCCTATAGTTTCTTTAAATGAGTTTCCCTAATAAGATTTGATAATTGTCCCTCAAAAACAACCTGAATTCAATTCACGGCACATCTTCTACGTGATACTATGGTACATACAGATCATAAAACTCCATCACAGTGCAACGAAGAAATCTTTCTCTGCGGTTGTGATATACTATGTTTCGTGTACAGAAAATGCACGCACACATTTGCTTGCATTCTCCGTAGGCGAAGATAACTTGTTGTTTACATTTTACTGACGGGAAAAAAGTGGCTTTTGCTGCATTTTGCAGCATTTTATGGAGTGTGAATTAAAGGTTGGTTTAGCACTTGGTTTAGCAAGTGAATCTGGCGAAGTGAAATTTGAACGATGATGAAGAACAATTCGGCTATCTGCTGCTTTGGTGCGATTGCCATTGTCGTACGCAAAACGAGAAACATTTTCCCACTTACCTACGAGTGGAGTGAACTTGAAACGTGAAATTTCGCGTAATTATTCGATTTCCAGGAACTGGTTATTGATAGCCTACATCTTCTTGCTTCCATCTGATGAGCCATTGGCAAGGGTAAGTTGGAATATCTGTAATAAGGACTGTTCATTTTATAAAGAGGACAACTTTGCAAGGCTATAAAAAGAAAACGCGTAGTTCGAATTTGAGCAGCCTTGGTTAGTTGTTCAGTACATTATATTAGCAGATAATAACCATAAATAAATTGGTTTAAAATTATTGAACTTCATAAAAATGTGGCAAAGTGTTTCGAGAGATCAATTTTTCAATTCCCAAAAACTAAAGATAAACACAAAATTTCTGTAAAACATCGGTGTATCGTTTTTAATTGCAAAAAAGTGTTTCCCATGCTGCAGCAGTTTGAGTGATACATATTCTGGCAAAATATAAACCTAATCGGAATAATGGTTGTTGAGATATTAAAGTTACAAATTGGACTCGATTTTCAGGATAAAATTTATTTGTTAAACAAAAATGTATAAAAATATTAAATTTTGAATGTTTTCAATGGATCTAGTCGAAAGTACTAATAATGCAAATTCAAATGCAGAAAACCGCTTCTTGATAGCATTGTTGGCTTGGTTACTGTGCTTCATGGCAGTTACCGGAGATAAAACCGCTTCGTGTTTTGAAGGTTCTTCTAAATAACGATGTACTCTATTGCAAATACAACGTAACAATGATGTCGAAAATAAAAATTAACATGTAGTTATTTTCAAATAAGGTATATAATTACATAGGGTCAGACCTTGCTGAAAATAAATAATAATAAGCTTCTCTAGGATCAAAAACTTGCATTTATGGAGCAAAAAGTATGCAATTTTTCATTATGGCCATCATTAATTATTAAATTTATGATGAAGAATGTACTTTAAAGCATATTTTTCTTCGGTATCATTTAGAATGCGATTCTCTTCCATACTGGACAAATTTTGAACTGATTCCGTAGTGTTATTGCATCACTGGACTTAAATAAGTATTTTTTATCAATTTCATTGATAACAAGGCAACTCACTATATCAAGCTGAATAATGCTTGGTGCATTATTACTGACCAACTATTACACTCTACCTTTAGAAGAATAGTATTAGATCCCAACACATTGAAAAGTTCATGAAAATTTTAAAGTTATGTGTGTGGAGGGTTGTGTAGAATTTTGAGAAATGGGGTTTTATTGAGTTTTAACGAAAACCGCTTCAGTTCCATAACTAAGGGCAATTTGTATAATGTTATATTTTTCCTACACTGTAGAATAGCTATGGAAATTTATGCAAAAAACCGATAATGATTTTATTGAAAAATAAAAAAGATATCACACAAATAAGGTGTCCTCTTTATAAAATGAACAGTCCTTAAGTGGCGTTTTCCCGTCTGTTATGAGGGGAATCAGCGCATATGACGGAGAAGATTTCTACCCAACGTCACGTTTATATATATACGTGTTTTTTTTTCGTACTGCGCAATACGACGTCCGAATTCCCTGTTAATAAACGTTCAAAATTTCATTCAATTTGGTTCACTGGTTTCCGAGGTAGACAGTTAAAAAATGTGTTATCTGAGAAATAGTGTTTCACCAGGACGGTTCTAACTTCGTGAAAGATTAACCAATTGAGCTCAAATTTTTACCAATAATTCACATATAATATGTTGATAAACAGTCAAAATTTAAGATTTTTTAACGCACTCTATGAAAAGTTACAGCATGTTGTACTTTTTTGTGAGAGAAAAAAAAATGTTACCTATCCCAAACATTTTGGCCAACCCCTGTATATAATTAGGTTAAGTTTCAGCGTATAAAAACAGTCATCAGCATTTAAAAGAAAAAGACATGGTACGGACAATTGTTTGACACACTGTAAATCTATTTGAGAATCAGAGGTTTTAATGAGAAATTATGTATCTAATCACCTCACCAGAATGAGAGGATCAATTAATTCTCCTCAACCGCCAATAAAGCATAACTTCCTATGAAGCATTATTTCCCACACGAAAGTGTTAATCTCATTTTCCCATCCGTCGTCATTTAAGCATTTCCATCGCTTTCCTCCCGGTCTAGCCATGTCCGTTTCGCATTATTGGTGCAAAAATAGTTCTGGACAGTTTCCCGAGGCAACCACCTAGCCTACTGCCAAACCCAAACCTACTGCGATCGCAAAGCATGCTGGGGAAGCATATAACGATCGCCATCCGTTTTCGGCTAAATAAATTCATCAAGACGCGCGCAAATCACCGCCTGCTGTGCTCTGTAGCGAGTCGTCGCCGGACGACGACCACGGCGCAGCGGACGACGACGAAGCAGAACGTACCAAATGGACCGTTTCCTCGTACTCGAATTTCGCCGGTTTTCCGTTCCGATTGGACGTATTCATGCCGTCAAAACATTCGGTGTGAGGTATTTTTCCGAGATTTTCTGAACATGTAGATTTCTGTGCGAAAGCAAATTCACTTTGGAAACAGGTATTACCATTTGCAATCGGATAAACGAGTACAAAACTTACAAAAGTTGAAAAAAATATTAACTTTTTTATTGAAATAATTTTATAACTGCAAGATTTCGAAAAAGTTGGGAACAGGTTTACGATTGATGTGACAAATTAGCAGAAACTTTTTGAAACTTACCTGCATCGAAGTGCTTCTCGATCCGTTTCCACTGGCGCGTCTGGTTGAGCGCAATGATGGCCGCCGCGAAGAAGAACATCAAACACCCGATGATGGCCAGGAGCAGCGAGGCCGCTTGCCAATCCCACAGGATTTCCTCGGTGTTCTCGTGCTTTCGGGCCGAGCCCGCGTGGCCCGGGTGTTGGCCGTTGGCCGGGCCATGATGCTGACCGTGCAGCGGCCGATGCTGGTGCCCGTCGGAGCCATCTTTCCGGCGTTCCTAGGGAAGATTGGAAAAGCAAAGCGTGGGTTAGAATTGGATTCATTTTGCACTGTATCTCAAATAGGATTCCAAAAGAATAAATTTAGAGCTCAACCTTTTGTTGCTAAGTGGCCATTAGCGTGGTTCAAAAAATCGTTTTTGCTCCACACCGCTTATTCGATTCATAACCAGATTCTATGCCTTCTCCCAAAATTTGAGCTCATTTGATTGAAAATTGAGATTGCACAAGCCCTTCAAAGTTTGTATGGGAATTACTATGGGAAAATGACGTTTTTCAATTGATTGACCGTAGCATTTCCCCAAGTGCCCTAGAGCGTTAGTTGATCCGTGGTACTTTTAGGCTACTCTATCAGCTACAACTTTGTCGAAGACCACATTCAAATCGGACGCCTCATTAATTAGTTATCGATTTTTTTCCAGAATGATAATCTTTGATCATGATGATTACACTATCCGATGGGCATCACTGCAATTTGCCTTGAAACATAGTAGCCATGATTTATGTGTGCTATCTTTGGCGCCATGTGCAGCAATGTTGCCTGCTGGGAAGCTGAACGATCACTGTTTAAGTTTCTGCAGTTGCATAAAAATCGATAACTAATTAATGAGACGTACGATTTAAAAGTGGTCTTCGGCAAAGTTATAGCTAATAGAGTAGCCTAGCCAAGAGTCAATTAACACTCTAGAGCACTTGGGGAAATGCTACGATCAATTGAATGAAAAACATCCTTTTCCCATAGTAATTCCCATACAAACTATGAAGGGATTGTGCACTCTCAATTTTCAACCAAATCAGCTCATCTTTTGGGAAAAGGCTTACAATCTGGTTACGAATCGAATTAGCGATGTGGAGCAAAAACAATTTTTTGAACCACGCTAGTGGCCATACCTTACGACTGCCGTCCATGCACTAATGTGTGAACTCTCTGCCGCATTAAACCACATTAAACACTAAGAATATCATTTCTCAATGGTTCGCACCACCGTCCAAAAGTGACTCTCCGTGCTGGTTGTGGGGACACAGAGTGCTCTCGGTCCTTAGTAGCAACAACCATCACACTCTCTAACATTCCATATCGTTCCCAACTGTGACTGTTAGGACTGGAAAACAACACCAAGTCAGATTGTCCCATTATGTAAAGTAAATAGCAAGTCATTCCCATTACGAACTTGTGTTCCTCTACAAATCCAAACGCTATTATAACCAGTTTTATATTTAACACGGTTATGATTTCACGTTTGAAATATTTTGTAAAAGTTTAATGATGATGGACATAGGCGCCAACTTAGGGGGGCAAGCATAGGTTTGCCCCCCCAATAATTGAGGATTTTTCAATTTTCCCATACAAAAATCAGAAAAAAACAAGCTTGGAAATCAGTCTCAGGTCATAAAAATCTCGGGGAGCAATATTAACCTTCACGTACCCGACCCCCAACATCTCATTTTCAAAATGCTGGCATTTTGTCAATTTTCATCCAACTTTTTTGAAGTCGCCCTGAATCGATCATAAATTGATGCAAGTTTATTACACCCAAGTGGCCACGCAATATCCGGAACCATTCCGGAGATATTCCGGATTGTACTGGGGTCAGGGAGGGTTCCGAAATGGCTAAAAATGATTATTGCGTGTGTTATTGTGTTTGAACCATCGATTTTCAGAAAAATTTTCATTGCGAACAATAAAACACAACTGCGATAAGCAGATTTGAATAAGTTGACCCATCCGGATCACCATGACTGATTCCGCGGGGGCCTCATTGGGGTCACTTCTGGTTTCCATCCAAAACATATCGTGCGACATATCAAACTTCATGATTTCGAATGACTGAGTCAGAAACGATACCCTGAAGTCTGTATCAACTAATATGGCCACCCCGGAACATCTAGCATAGGTTCCACGGGGGTGACATCCGCGGTTTTCCGCGGACATTTCTGGTTTGCAACTAAAACATGCCGTGCGACTTATCAAACTTCATGATTTCAAGAGGGTTCCGGGTCATTTGGCCGAATGCTATTTGGCCGGATGCCGTTTGGCCGAATAATGAATGATGAACCTAAGTGACCATGCCAATTTTCTCCACATCAGTAGGTATAGCTCGAAAGAACAGCCTATGATTTAAAGAAGGAAAAATCTTCGATAAAATGGTTGCAGTTTCAACGCCAACTAATCCCTGAATGACAAAACTAGAAAGAATAGCCTATGATTAAAAGAAGGAAATATTCCTGATGATCATATTGACAGTTATAATGTCAAAAGCTACCTCTGAATTCTTTTGACCTTGATTCGGCCAAATGGCCGGACACCTCTCAAGAGAATGGGGCTGAAAAAATTGACTGAAGTATGAAGCAACTGATATGGCCGCTCCGGAACACCTGAAACAGGTTCCGCGAGGGCCTCTCAAACACAATAACATACGAAATACTCACACTGGTCACTTGGCAAAACAGACAACTCTCCCACCCCCTGACCCCAGTACAATCCAGAATATCTCCGGAATGGTTCCGGATATTACATGACCACTTGAGTGTAATAAACTTGCACCAATTTATGATCGATTAAAGGCGGCTTCAAAAAAATCGGGTGAAAATTGGCGAAATTCCAGCATTTTCGAAATGAGTTGTCGGGGGTCGGGTATGTGAAGGTTAAAGGGAATAACAGAAAGAATCGCTGAACAAAATCCGCCAGAAATCACTGAAGGAATTCCAAGAGGTATCCAGAAAGCAATCTCTAAAACAATGCTTGGAAGCATCCTAAAGGGATCCTTCAATAAAATCCTAGAGAAATCAATAAGGAATTACCGAGAGGAAACCATGGAAACCTATCGAAAGGAACTCAGGAAGAATCCCACAAGAAATCCTTGAAATAATCCCGTAAAGAAGCCCTGAAATAGTCCTAATAGAAATACCTGAAGAACTCTCAGGACAGGAGGGCCTTCCTGAAAGAATCCCGATAGAAATCCTAGGCAATCTAAGAAGAAATCCTGGAAGGAGTTTCTGAAGGAATCCTTGGAGACATCCGTGAAGAAATTCCAAGAGAAATACTAAGAGGATTCCCAGGAAAAAGTTCTGGAGGACTCAATAAATAAATTCCGAGAGTAATCCCTGAAAGATTTCGGCGCAAAATCCCGGGAAGAGCACCGGAATAAATCAGGTAGAAATCTATGAAGGAAACCCGAGTTCCTGAAATAAATACTGAGAGGAGTTTCTAAATTTATCACGAGAGAAACCAATGCAGAAAAATATCGATAGGTAGAACCTAAAAACACATCGATTAGAACCGATCAATTTCGTATGCATTGAATTGATCATGCAATTTTTTTGTTTCTATTCGGCAATATTTTCGAAACAACATTTTTTTCGATTTGAATAAAATATCTACACAATATTTTAAAATCAACAAATCTTTGTTATTGTTTCTAAAAAACAATTTTGTAGAATCAACAACTTTGATGTATTAAGGTCACCATTTTGTTTTTGGGGAGTAAACAGTACACATTGTTTTTATTTTCTTTTTTCGTCACAGAATTTCGGTGAAAAGTCCATTAGAAAATAAAAATTATGTGAGTTTATTTAAAAATTGTTATCAAAGTTCTGTTTTTCATGAAGTTAGACGATAAACGGTTGTTAATGAAGGTAAAAGGATAGTTGTAAAGATTAAACTGTGATTTCATTATTAATGGATTTTGTTACTAATTTCAGCCAGGGTACGAATAAGAGAAATATAATTTTATTTACGGAAAAGTGAAATCGCATGAGGTTTGGTAAAGGTAAATTTCACATGATTGATCTTGTAATGATATAACATTTTATGTATCTAATTCAGAATTAACCATGAAAACAAAATGAAATCAAAAGAAAAAATGGGATTGACGAAAAATTCATTAGCAGGAATCGCGCCACAACATCATATCGGAAAAAGTTATCTACAATCGCCATATTATTTTGCTTAGACAATGTACAGTGTAAAATTGAAAATAATTAGAATTATTTACATAAATGTAAACAAACAATAAACAACAAAACAGTTTTATTATTATTATTAGTTCAAAAAACAGGTTCGTTGAAACAACAAAATCAAATTTTAGTTTCAATACAACACCTTTTATTACTTCAAAACATTGCATTTGTAGATTTGACAAATCGTATTTTTGTTTCGAAAAAAAATATGCATTGGTTTTGACAGCAGATTGATTTCGGGCAATTTTAGAAACAAAAAACTTCATTGTTGTTATGAATTTATGAGTTTGTTGAATCAACAAAATTTGTAGGTCAGCGCTGAGTCAACAATAAAATTTGTTGAATCTATGCAGAATTCCTTTGGTTTTACAATATATTTTCCTGCGTGTAGGAGAGGTCATGGGAATTTCAAGAGTAATCCCTATACGAAACTTGGATATATCGATGTAGGAATCCCAAAATTTAATCCCTCAAAGAATCTCGGAGAGAATCGAGGCAGGAGTTCCTAGGAGTTTTATTGGTGAAATAATAAATTGCTGGAAGGCGTAGCACCACCAGCCGAGTTGAAATTCGTCGGTCGCTTCCAGCGCGAGAGACAAGGCATACGCGAACAAGAGATTCTTTCCATATTTCTTTAGGAATACCTTTTTCCCTGGGATTACTCCTCTTTGGCCTGGGATTACTCCTGAAATTTATTTCAGGATTTTTCTAGGAGGTCCTTCTCCATCTGTACTTCTTCTAGGGATTCGTTCAGAAGGTTTTTATGGAATTCTTCCAAGAGTTACTTTAAAGGTCCCTTGAAAGGTTCCATCTAGAATTCCTTCTGGGATTACAAAAAAATCCATCCGAGGTTTCTTCAAGAGTTCCGGCTCAAGTAACATTTTGATGGCCAATTAGCCTTGTAGATGTAAAACCCGTCATCAGACCTTTTACCTTTTATTTAGGTTTTATGATGATTCCAAGAACCTTTTCTAGCCTATTTGACAAAAAAATGTTACTTGGGGGCAGTCCCCCACGAATTCCTTCCAAGATTCCAAGAAGTTTTGGAAAATGGAATCCGGGGGGGGGGGGGAATTCTTTACAAAGTTGCTGGAGGAGTTCCTTAAGAAATTGTTCGAGGGAATCCTTGAGGAACTCATGCAGGAAGTTCATAAGGAACCCCTAGAGCAATCTCATAAGGAGTTGTTTAAAATACTCCTGTAGGAATTCCTGAATAAACTCCTAGAGTTCCATTACAATCATCTGGGACAACTCTAGAATGAATTTCTACTGGAATTTCAAAAAGATCAGCAGAAGATTACAGAAGAAGCTCTTGGAGGAATCCAAATAAAATTTCCTAGAGAAATCTTGAAAGTGGTTCCTGAAGAAATTCCGAAAGCAGTTACTGAATGAGTCTCGGAAGGAATTCCCGGAGATAACCCGAACAGTGTTCCGTACGGAATCCTGGAAGGATCCCTGAAGCAATTCCGGTAAGGGAGAAATCCCGGAAATCGCGGAAAAAAATCCTAGAGAAATCCTAAAAGTTCCTGAAGAAAGAATCTCGGAAATAGTATCTTGACGAATCCCGGAATAGGTGCTTGAAGGAATCCTGCAAGGAGCTTTCGGAGGCATTCTCACAACAATTCCGGAAGTAATTCCTGAAATAATCCTGGAAGCAGTTCCTGGACGAAGCCCGCAAAAAGTGCTTGAAGGACTACCGAAATCTGCATTATACGATTATACTGTTGAAAATGCTTTGACATCCATGTACACAACAGAACATGTGCTCGATGAACAAATTGAGATTTTAATTATGAAAAGAAATCCACGTTCTCCGATGAGACTCGAACTCACGACTCCCAATTCGCTAGACGGACGCTTTTATTCCTTCAAGCAGAGTGACTCGACTATCTTCGACGCCAGTAGGCGTAGAACTGAACTGGATTCTACAGTTGCACATGCAGGGCCGGATTTAAAAATGTGGGGCCCTCTTTTTAGAGGATATTTTTTTTTTCATTGTAGAAAAATCCAGAAAATATGGAAAATTCTTCCAAAAATTAGGGTTGTTATTGAAGAAATTTGACCGGATTCATCAAATAAATAACGCTCTATCCGATGTTCATAGTATTAGATTCCATTGATCAAGACGAAATTCATGAGAAAGTCCTTTAAGAAATCTAAAAATAGATTTCATAGGAGACATTTTCGATAAATTTCAGATAAAACTTATAGCGCTATCTTTGGAGCCGTTATTGCAAAACCTCCAAATAGAATTTCTTGCGGAATCATTGATGAAATCTATAGAGTTGCTGACCGATTACCAGGTTTCTTTTTTTGTGGAACTTAAGCAATAACAACGCGACTTCGAGAGGAGTTCCAGGTGAACGCGCAGAAAAATTGTTAAGAACTGCTTGTGAAACTTCAAGAGGCAAAACATCCAAAGTGGTATTTTTGGCGGAAATTCTACTAAAAGCTGCTGAAGATATTTCATCGGAAATCCATCATGAGTTCCTGATGGAATTTCAGTTTTACTTTGAATAGAGTTATAAGTAAAATTTCATAATAATCTTTGGCGTACGAATTATTCCAAATTTAAACAAAAATTGTTTGGAAAGCTTTAAATATTTAAGGATCTTTCAAGAATTTCTCCACAAATATCTACTGCAATTTTCATAAGGAACCTATGGATTTGTTAAGAGTTCGCCTTAAATTACACATTCAAGCCAGAAAGAAAAATTCGTCATGGATTTAATCATATTGGAGAAAATCAGATCAGATCTCCGCCTTAATCCGACCTAAAATTCTTGATAGTTCCTTCAAAGAAATATTTCAACAATTCTGGGGTTCGATTTGAATCATTTATAGGTTTGGTAAGCGAAATCAAGCTCTACAATTCTAAAAGTTTTTCTTTATTCTGATAGAAACACTTGCAAATCTTCAAAGAACTATGTTAGAATTTTTTAAAAATAACACCGATAATTTTCGACGGAAATTAACACAAATTTTCAGCAGAAACTTTTCGACTCTCTATTCCATAGTGTTTAAGATTTCGTTCAGAATTCAGATGAAGATTTTCTCATGTATTTTCGGTAAAATAACTTGTGCAATGACCAAGAGTAATCAATTCAAACCTTAAAAATCTTAACAACTTTCTGGAAATTTTATTAAAAGGCAGATATCTGCTGTTTTCTAATTTGAAGTACAAAAGGAGTACTCACTATACAGATAAAATTGCTGCGTAAGCCATGATTTTTTGCTTGTTTGAAATGTTTCATGATTGCCTTGGTGATCACGACGTTTAATCAGTTTAATCTGTTTACGCTGTTTAGTGAATCCCCCTAATATTTCACACACATCTTGAGAGTAGAAGTACTTGTGTTAAAAAATAAATCAAGATGTTTCTAGCACTACTTTTTATCGGTTCCCATTTGAAGTAACAGTTTGTGGGGGCCCCTGAAATGTGGGGCCCTGCGCACATGGTTAACTTCTCTCCCGCTTTGACATACATGAGCACAACAGTGTATGTGTTAGATGTTCATCTAATCACATCCAAAGGAGGTTTGGATTGTGAAAAGAAGATAACCGAGAATATCAGTGTAGAACAACATTTTTTACTATGAGCATATTCAAAATCTTAAAAGAGATTTAAAAAATTTAAAAGAATTTAGTCGACTCTAAACTGTTTTTAGCGATGGAACACTTGGCTGAGAAACATGCTCAGTATCAGCGGGATGTAGAGTAATAAAATATAAAAAAAAACAACCAATGGAAAGACGCCACAATGCCGATGACACTCACCTCCTTCCAGTGTCGTTGCTCGTGGCGCGCCTCGGTCCGCGCCAACTGCGCCAGATCCATATCCAGATCACCGATCGTCCCACAGACCGTGTCCATGTACTCCTGACAGGGCCGCAGGACCAGCTGCTGCTCACCACAAACCGTACACGGATCGCACTCTTCCCGTTCCAGATTCCACCACCGATCCGGATCACACACCGCTTCCGCCCCGGATAATACTGCCAACAGGGTCACCAACCCCAGCACCCATCTTAACCTATGATGGAACGACCCCGGCGTCGTCGTCGCACTTACTGCTACTGAACTTAAGGAACTATCACCATGGCTGATTCTAACACTATCGCTGCTACCACTACTGTACATGACTGATCGGACGGACCAGCTATTGTTGCTGCTGATCCCGGTCGGGTGTCGCGTGGATCTTCTGCGCTGCTGCTCCATGGACTCGATCCAAGGTGGCATGGTCTAAAAAAGCGAAACAAGAAAAGAAGGTTGGAATCGATTAGAAAAGTAGGCCGGTACGGTTGGTATGGTACAAAAGTAACGTTGGGCGGCAATTTCACACAAGACTCGGAATCGGACTGACCAACCACACCGGAAGTTGCCAACTAGCAGCGGGTGGTCGTACGGAATACTAATGGATTAACAGGAGGGTCTTCTACTCTACGAGAAACCGATCAATCGATAGGGTGACCAGACTATGGTATAGCGTAATATAATCCATACAGTCTCCAGTTAGCCTAGTGGTTAAGGCTATGGATTGCCAATCCGGAGACGGTGGGTTCGATTCCCGTTCCGGTCGGTAAACTTTTCTCGGCTCCCTGGGCATAGTGTATCATTGTACTTGCCTCACAATATACAAATTCATGCAATGGCAGGCAAAGAAAGCTCTTCAATTAATAGCTGTGGAAGTTGAAGCTAAAGTTAACGTTAAAGAACACTAAGTTGAAGCGAGGCAGGCCAAGTCCCAATGGGGACGTAGAGCCATAAAGAAGAAGAAGAAGAAGAAGAATCCATACATAAATCTTCAAAAAGAAATATCCAGATCAAGAACTTTAAGTCTAAACAGTTCTGAAGAGGTTCTAAGAATAGTCGCAAAGCCTACTCGTTGTTTCTCTTTCTCGTAAACCAAACTCAAACAGCAAATCATATTCTAATTGGTTTTATTAGAGTTTTCCCGTAGCATCGCTTATTTTTAGTGGTTTTATCAAGTCATGATCATCATCAAGTGTAATTATTTTTTGATGATTTATGCTTTAGAAGTTCTCTTGTTTCGGTATGGAGCAGTGGTCCGAAGTACACCATCACCGCTAGATGGAGGAATAAGAGTTTTTGGTTTTATGAAGGCTCTAAGAACTGTTTCTAATCTAACTCACTCTCAAAGCCTCACTCAGGATGGCAACCCTATCAATCGATGGGAAAAATATGATTACATAAAACAATAATCCACGACGACGTCTGGATGAGGCTGAAATCGTGCGACTAAGGGGAAGTAGAAGCAAAAAGAGAAACACTTCCTCATAAAGCCGCCTGCCTGCCGATGTCAAACGACACGAAACATTCCATATTGAGCGGGCCGCGCACTTCCGTTGGTGTCGCACAGCTACACAGTAGCTGCTTTCCTATAGGCCTCCTACGTGTCGATGCGGAAAAGGGACCAAACTGTTGTTGCCGAAGCTAATGCCGATTGGTAGTGGTAGCTGGTGGGTTTATTAATTTTCAATATTTTACGATTATGATTGTCATTTAGTGCCGTGTGGCTTCGATCGAGGTGCGTAGAACTTTGCGAAGACCATCCGGTCACGATAGCAGCACAGTGATAGCTAATTTTGTTTGGATTTATGAGTTCAGCTGAAATCCGGAGATACATACACGGTGCTCCATTTACCGTTATTATAAAATAAAATATACCATCAAAACCTGAAACGCCATTCTCTTTATTTATCTATCCTACACCTCTGGACAAATTTTTAAAATTATCGTTGGGCGAAATTTTGAGTTACGCCCTTTTAAAGGGCCTAACCTCTAAAAAATCGAGTTTTCTATAGAATAACACCACATTTCATATCAGAATCATGAATTAAAACCATCAATAACAGAAATTATCATGAACAACATTGAAATTTGGTAGTGTGCATCCATATGAATATCGGTAGAGTGCATTTTGTATCAAAATTTGTCATTACGTCAATATACGGTAGAAGTTCTTCATTGTATCGGTGTAACAAATTCAATCAATTGTGATTCCATATGTCAATAGATGTTCATATTACTCTCCGTCAAGGCGATAGTATTTACATGCTCAGCACCAACATTTCAAAAGGACGTAACTGAACTTCCACACAATATCTTCTCTCATAGCTGTAGATCGTACCTCATCTTTCCCAGGACACCAACAACCACTATCGGAAAGAACTGCATTTCCTCCGTCCAGTAGTAATTGTACATTGCATCGGAGAGATAAAGGTTTGGACTCGGCAAGCAGTTTCGCCATTTCGAAATGTTAGCACCGATATATTAAGAGCGTACACTCTCTATACAGGTATATTTTATTTTATAATAACGGTAAATGGAGCACCGTGACATATATAATTCATCCATTCTGTACGTGCTAGTTAGTGGTGTCTTAGACAAGTGTTCTGTTTTGTAGAATTTTTCCATAAAATTTTCTAGAAAATACACAGGTTTTGTATTTCAATCTTCTGATTAACTTTTCTTACCAGAAAATTTTTGAAATTTTCCAGCAGTCCGCAAAAAAAAAATCTTTCTGTTTGTTTTTTATTTCCAGTAAATTATTTTGAAACCATTGAATATCTTTAAAAGTTCTTCCAAAATCTTATCAATGATACAATTTTTCTGAAATTTTTCTATTGAATTGCGAAAAACACCAAATAAAAGGTCCAAAGAAATGGATATGGTATGCTTTTTATGAACAGCTTCTGAAGTCAAGATCCATGACAAGGTCCAAAAAAATATTTTGCCCAATTCTAAATGTCACCTTGTTTCAGTGTTCTCGACCAGCAATTCATGAAATGAATATATCTATATTAGCGTGGCTCAAAATACCACATGTCAAAAACTTCGATGGGCCCCCTTTTCATTTCGTTCTATATGACGCCACGATGCTGTGGTAAAATTTTTAGCCAAATCCGTTAACATTAGGGCGGTGCTAAACTCGTTTGAAGTTTGTATGGAAGTTTATATGGGAAAACATCGTTTTTAGCATTTTTCTCATGAGGGGCACTATTTTAACTTAAATCACATAGCCGATTATATAGAACCATAGTCTTACATGTGCCAAAAAACTTTGTCGAAGACCGCAAAGTCATCCGAAGCTTGTAAGAAAAGATATTACATGCAGACCATTTGGTGGTGCTTAACATTTAGCATGTAAAGGAATAACAATAGCAATAAAATCTCATTGAATGTGCCCGTACTGTCTAGGCTAAAGCTTTTTTCGCAAGTGTCTGATTACGTTGCGGTCTTTGACAAAGTTTTTCGGCATATCCCAGGCTATATTTCTATAGGATTGATTACGTGTTTTAAGGAAAATTAGAACCCCTCAGTAGAAAATTGCAAAAATCGATGTTTTCCCATATAAACTCCAATATTATGCCTCTCAAGAAAAATCAGAATATGGCGATTATCTGCCTCTGGCTTCTGATATTAGCGCGACAGTCACTAATCATAACAGCGTCACCAGATTTAAAAGTATATAATTCCATTACATGGGGTTTGACAGCAAGAACACTCATTCCACTGAGCCACTCTTGCCGTTCGTCACAAATACATTCAAAAACATCTGTCACTTCGCGAAACCCACGTGCTTTTGTTTTTGGCGGGAACACTTTTTCTTTTGTTTTGCCTTGCGACTGTCATGCGGCGGTATGCCTTGCGAGCGTACGACCGCCGCAGGACTCTAATAAAAGATAAGCGCGACAATACAAACTTCAAACGAGTTTAGCACCGGCCTAATGTTTGGCCTAACGGATTTGGCTGAAAATTTGACCACAGCATCGTGGCGTCATATAGAACGAAATGAGAAGGGGGCCCATCGAACTTTTTGACATGTGGTTTTGCCATACAAGCTTGAGCCACCCTAATCTATATATATAAAAATGGATTTCCGTCTGTCTGTCTGTCTGTCTGTCTGTCTGTCTGACCGCTATGCATTCAGAAACTACTGAACCGATCGGTGTGAAATTTTGTGTGTGGGTATTTTGGGGGCCGGGGAAGGTCCTTAGCTTGGTGTGAGACCTCTCCGGTCTCTGGAACGGGGCTCCCATACAAATAAAACAGAAATGAGCTGAGAGAAAAGCTCAAAATTCAAAAGTAACAAAACCAATCTAGCGTGCGGTGCAACAATTGTCAAATTTGAATTGCCAATAGGGCACTGCATTATTTTGATTTTGCAAGGAGTTTTGACATTTCGTGGCTTTGTTGTTTACAAAATCTCAATAAGAGTAAAAGAGAGGGAGAGACTTTCGTGCAGAGCCCTATTGAATGTTTGCCTAAAAAGACAATGGTGTGGCAAACACGGCGGTGGCTGGCCAGGTGGGCCACAATAGCTGCAGAGGAAAAGCCGGGGATTTCTGTTCCACCGGGATGCGACAACGGCTTCGTCCCGAAGAAGTGGGCCCGGAATGACCGGGCCGGGCGTGGATTGTGAACAACGGCGAGGCGACAACGGTTTTGGCTGGCAAGGTTGGCGTCGATAGCCACCGAGAAAATGTCATGGTTTCTAGCTTCCGTGGTGTGCCGACTTCGTCCCGAGGAAACAGGTCCGGGAGGACCGGGGGCTGGGCAACTGGCTTGAGGCGGCTGCCACCAACCAGCAGGTTTCCTAGGAATGAGCGGAACATTCATTGGGGAATCCATGACTTTTCAAATGAAGACTTATGAAAGACTCTATGTAGTAACATCGGAATCTGAAAGTAAATATGCATATCAGAATCTTTGAGGAACGTATCTAAAAAGTCTCCGGGGGGAATTGCACCAGATATTAACTGGCTTTGTCTTACACTAACCTAACACTCATGTTTTCCTTTAGGAGTCCATCCTAATGTTTCTTGAATTATTCGTCTAAAAATTAGTGCAGACCAAGGTTGCGACCATTCATTTGCAAAGATTTACATTTATTTGCTATTATCTCAGTTCAGAAGCATGCTGTTGAAAAACAATGTATGGATGAATTCAACCTTGTAGTTTTATCTGAAAGTTTGCCGAATAACATTGGGGTCGCAAACGTATACCAAAGTCGTGAGCGAGCTGTGAAGGCAACTCTCCACGCGGTGAATGTAAATTTCATTCACGCTGTGGAAAGTTGCCTTCACAGCTCGCTCACGACTTTGGTATACGTTTGCGACCCCAATGTTATTCGGCAAACTTTCAGATAAAACTACAAGGTTAAATTCATCCTTACATTGTTTTTTGATAGCATGCTTCTGAAATGAGATAATAGCAAATGAATGTAAATCTTTGCAAATGAATGGTTGCAACCTTGGTGCAGACATGGATTTGTTTAAAAAATTTTATCCTGCGATTCCTACAGAAATTCTTCCAGGAATTCGCTAAGAAAACTCTCCTGTGATTCCCTTAGGAATTCCTCATGGGGTTTCTTCAGAAATTCACTTGGGAATTCCTTCTGTGATGATAATATGGACTTCCTCCAGAAATTCATCAGAAGGTGTTCCAGGATTCCTCTGTGATTTCCTTCAGGGATTTGTCTAAAAATTTTTACAGGGATTCGTCCAGGAATTCCTCCATGAAGTCCGCCAGAGATTCCTCTAGAAACTTCTCCAGGTATTCCTCTAGATATACCTCAAGCAATTCTTCTAAAGATTCCACCAGGGATTCATCCAGGAAATCCTACAGGAATTCTTTCAGTGATTTGTCCAAGAATTTCTCCAGGGATTCTTCCTGAAAGTTCTCCAGTGATTCTTCCAGAAAATCCTTCAGAAATTCCTCTAAGGATTACTCCAGAGATTACTCCAGGAGTTCCTTAGAAGATAGCTCATGGAATTTCTCTAGAGATTTCTGAAAAAAAAATCTCTCAGGTATGTCTACTGGAATTTCTTCAGGAGCTCCTCTAGGTACTGCTTTTAGAATTCCTCCACAAATTCTTCAGGCATTCCTCCAGGGATTTATATAGAGATTCCTCCAGGGATTCATCCAGGCATTCCTTCAGGATTTAGGAATACCTTTAAAAATTCCAGCAGGAATTACCCCAGGAAATCCTGCAGAATTTACCTTAGGAATTCTGGATTTCATCCAGAATTGCCACCAAAAATACCTCCAGGAATTACCCCAAGAATTCATCCAGGAATTGATCCAGAAAACCCTCCAAGGAAACCTTTTTGAAATTCTTTCAAGAATTTCTTCAGTAATTCCTCCATGAGTTTTTCCAGGGATTCCTCCGGGAATTCTTCTAGGGTTTCCTTGAAGAATTTTTCCAGAAATATCTCCTCCAGGTAAAACTCCAAGGATTCCTGCAGAGATTTCTCCAGGAATTGATTCAAGGGATCCCTCCAGAAATAAAACCAGCATTTCCTCCAGGAATACCTTCAGGAATTGGTCCAGGTGTTTACCAGAAATTCCTTCAGGGATTCCTCTAAAGATTTTTCCAGAGATTCCTCCAGGAATTCCTATGATGATTCCTCCAATAATTCATCCACATATTCCAACAAGAATTTTTTCCTGGAATTCCCCCAGAAATTCCTCAGGAAATTAAAAATGGAATTTCAGCAGAGATTCCTCCAGGAGTTCCTCTGGAGATTTCTTAAGGATTTCTCGACGAATACCTGTAGGTATTTCTCTAGAGATACCTCATGAAATTCAACTAGGGATTCCTCGACGAATTTCTCCAGAAATTCTTCCTCTAGGGATTCTACCTGAAAGTTTTCCAGCGATTCTGCAAGAAAATCTTCCATAAATTCCTCCAGGAGTTCCTCTGAAGATTTCTTAAGGAAGTTCTCTAGATATTCCTCCAGGAATTCGCACAGGCATGTCTCCAGGCATTCCTTCAGGAGCTTCGCTAGGGAATCCTCTAGGGATCGCTCTAGGATTTCCTCCAGGAATTCTTAAAGGAATACCTCCAGGAGTTCCTCCAGCGATTTTCATAGGGATTCCTCCAGGAATTCATCAAGGCATTTCTTCAGGAATTGATTCTGGGGCTCCTCCAGGAATACCAAGAATCCCACCAAGAATTACCCTAGGAACTCCTGCAGAAATTACCTCAGTAATTTTTGCAGAAATTAATCCAGTAAATCGTACAGAAATTACAACGGCAATTTATCCAGAAATTTCTCCAGGAAATCATCCTCCCGGAGTTTATACACGCATTATTCCAAAAATCCAGGGATTCCTCCAAGGATTCCTCCAATAATTTCTCCAGGAATTGTACACTGTTATGAAACGGTGGAAATCTCTTAACAAAAATTAAACCATGGATAAAATTTGTTTCAAACTGTTTATTTCTCAGGTAGAAAGCATAGACGTTCTGTTCTATTATGTTCTATACATACACGATGTTCTATTGTATATACAACTGACTTTGCATACCCTTTGTAGTCGATGGAATATTAGAACGATCGACATGATTTTTGCACGGTTCAATTCGACTTCATGGTGGCTATGTTTAGATGTAGAAAAAGTTGGGAAAATAAACTACATGATATATTTAAAAAAAAAGTGACATTACTGTGAAATATGCATGAGATGCGAAGAATTTCAAAAAAAAAATATGGTATCAAAGGGTATGAATTAATTTGTATACACATTGGAATGCCGGCCCCAGAGGCACGTTATCTTCCATTTGCTACATTTTTCCCCATCCGTTTTGGCTGATTTTTTATGTGAAGGCCCACACTTTCATTACAGTGCAAAAGAACAGTCTATTTTAAAAGAAGGAAAAATCTCAGAATAAGAATGCCGTTCGGTGATTTGATTGCTAATCAATTCTTTATCAATGTGACTTAAAGGGACAAATAGTATATGACCGTAACAGTTCAACCAACATAAACTTACTCAACAGTGCCACTCGAAAGAAAAACCTTCGATAAAAAGAAGGAAACATTTAGATATGCAGTAAATTTTAGCAGTTGGTCCGTAAAGAAAGCGGGACTTGAAAGAACAGCCTATTTCTCTGTGGTTATACGTACTTTTATGCGGTAACGTTACATCGCATAAGATGTAGCAAAAGTGCCTTATGCGTACAAAAATGGAGGCGATATATGTGCATTGGCGAGATGATGAAAACGCCGTACGACTTGAAGCGATATCTTATGCGATGTATGTATGGTATGCATTATTGCGACATTAAATAGCATCTTATACGACTTAATAATATAAAAAATAACAGTTTTTGTTACCTCAGAGTCGAACAAATGACTTTTGGATAATCGAACCTCACTTAACCTTCCTTTTGCATCACGTTGGGTACAGTTCGCTGGCGTTGTGTACATTTTGGGTAAAAAGTTATCCAAATGCCAAAGGAATGTTACACCATGCACTACTTTTTTCACAGTATTTAGTTAATTATCATAACAATCTAACTCACCTGAGTGTTTGTTAAAATGCACTATGTTAACCTGTGCTGTGTGTGTACGGCAGACTACAAAGCGTGATTTCCCGCACTGTTTCCACTAACCTTCTCCAGCTTGCGTCACCCATTGTTGATTATCAAGGTCAAAAAAGAAAAATGATGAGTTTGCAACCATAATGATGGCTGTTCACTTTCTTGTAGCTTTTTGGAACTGCATCAGCAGTCCAACAGCTCCTCTTTCATTGTTATCACATATCACATCGCATTTTGTCAACGTAAACGATTCAAGCTTATGCGAGTTTGTTTGCACACTTTAACGAGTTTATCTACACATTTATGCGATTTAATGCAGGTATAAAAATGCACGTTGATATGAAAAATGCCATGCGAAATCGTTTAACCAACGCAATTGTGTGAATTAATTTGACACTTTGCGAGTTCGCTCGCACACTTTTGCGAATAAGTTCATTGCAATAAAACATCATAATATCGTTCACTACGATATGGTCATACCTTATACCAAATACGTCGCAATAAGTCCAAAACATAATATCATATGCGATGAAAATTGTTCCTCCGCCGCACATTTATGCGATTGTTATTTCAAATAGTACTTCATAAGATGTACTGCGTGCATCCTTATTGTCTGGGTGGCTTGATGCAGTAAATGCGTAGCTGATGCCGGGTCTCGAAACCATATACAGTCACATCAAACTTTCTATGGCTAGGGCATTGGCGTATCTAGGATTTTTTCCTACGGGGTGCCTGGGAGGTGCTAGTTTCAGTGGCTTCCAAGTTGTTTTACTTTTTTTTTTGTAAACAGAAATACCGATCCACCCTCAATTTATCAGTACAATGATATACTGCGTCGCGGGACAAATTAGCCCGAAAATTTAAACTCGCTATATTGAAAAAAAAAAACAGTTTTTTTTTAATCCGAACAATTGTACTGACTTAACACTCTCTTTTTTTGGAAATGTCTTCGGCAAGCCATTCTTCTTTTTTGCCTTTCTCGTTCACCTAAGTGAACTGAAAGGCTATATGTTCACTCAAAAAAAAAATTTCGATAGGAGGCTCGGAGGGTCAAGTCACATATACCAATCAACTCAGTTCGACGAATTGAGATGATGTCTGTATGTGTGTATGTATGTGTGTCTGTGAACAAAATAAGTTCACTCACTTTTAAGGCACTTCCCATTGGCCGATTTTCCGGATTATAGCTCGAATCGAACCGGAATTTTACCGCATTGTTTGCTATTGAAAATGATTCGGATCGGTCAAGGCGTTTCGAAGCTATGGCCAATTAAGTGATCCGGACCAGCATTTTTCACCCGAGCGACAGGTGTAACAGCCTGCTTAAGTTGGTGCGCGACGACCGCGACGACGGACGCCGCAGCCCGCAGCACACCAGAGAACGAAAGTAAGAGAGAATGTGAGAGAAAACGACGACGACGAAAGAGCGGCGCGAACGTGCTATTCGCCTTGACGGAGGCTCTCTGAGAGAATTGCGCTGTGCGTGAAAACAATTTTTTTTAACATGGGAAAGGATAGGAGCTGCATTTTCAAATGCTTCTAAAATATTTTAGGGACCTCAGATTGAAAAAAGTGTTAATGTTTTGCAATATACTTTCAATTAGCTACACTATAACTGGTTTTAGACAAAAAGTTTTTAAATCACAATTTTATGTCTATAATATAGCGCATCAAAATCTCATCCGATAACATTAAGCACGTTTTGCTTAAAAAAATTTCTATAAAGAATTAGAAGCATTTGAAAATGCAGCTCCTATCCTTTCCCATGTTAAAAAAAAATGTTTTCACGCACAGCGTAATTCTCTCAGAGAGCCTCCGTCAAGGCGAATACATATAAGCAAAAAAAAGCCTAGAGTTGTCACCCATCACTAACGAACCACGTATGAGTGTGATGATGGCAACATGTCCTGATATTTCAAAGTTTCCCATTAGGGAGATCATCCAGGATCCAGCCCGTCCCAAATTCTCAAAAATCGTGTTTTGGGACCGTTCATAAACCACGTGAAGGGGGGGGGGGGTGGTTAGCCAAAGTCTACGCTCCATACAAATTTCAAAATTTTTGTATGGACAAAAGTCTACGAGGGGGGCGGGGGGTCTGAAATGGCCAAATTTTGGTATACGTGGTTTATGAACAGCCCCTTCGGAATGACGAATCAGTCGTACGACCGATTGCCCCCCTTCCCCTAAAGTAATACGTCATCGAAATGGGACAACTGGCATTGATACCCAGCGCTTCGACGCCGACCCAAACCCACCCGACTGCATGGGCTGGGTGGAGGAGGCTGACCGAGCATAGCACCCCACCTCACTGCCATTCATGGTTCGATAGCGATGGCGATGCTAAGTGACGGACGAGAGGCAGCCGAAGGTTTTCGTTTTAAATTACGTTCCTATCAGCGTTGCCAACCTTCCAGATTTATCTGGATTTATCCAGATTTTTGAGGTCTCATTTTGCAAAAATCTGGAAGATCCAGACATTTGTTTTAGGGATTTGTAAGGTTTTTCTCGGCATTTGTAAGGTTTTACCCGGAATTTGTAGGGTTTTTTTTACACAATCCAGACTTTTCCAGAAAAACTTCCTAAATCATCCAGATTTTTCAAAAATTGACCTGGCGCCCCTGGTTCCTATAGGATATTTACTATAGTTGATCGCGGATACTGCATGTCTTTCCGCGTTTCGTCGCGAAACTGGGCCTAGTTTTGAAGTGCATCCCTCCAAGGTATTTACATATTCTAAGGTAGTCTTAGATGTCAAAACTGGCTGAGCGGCCATTAGTTTTTCAAAAAAATTCTGAAAACAAATCCCCCGCCACCTCAAATTACTTTGAAATTTCGCTTCCTCTGCTTTTCTCCACAAACTAAACGTCATGTTCAACCTTACAATATATAAAAACCTTGCATCCCACTACCGGCACCAATGCAATTATCAATGCTGGGATAGTGCGAGCGAAAGGGTTGTCACTCGCGAATGATGTTGTTTGCCCACCGAAGGTCTGGTGCGCGCGGGCAGGATCAGGATCACGCACACAGCCAGCGGTGATGCGCGGACCGGACAGCTGACTGGTTGGGTTGTGTTTCGGTTCGGGTGGCTGTGGGTGGTTGTTGGGTGGTGCCGCGCCATTCGGATGGACCGAAACGAATAAATTAGATTGATGGATATAAATAAAATACGAGCAAAATAACAAACAAAGATTGTCTTGGTGACCGCGATCGATAGCATTCGCGCAGCTTTCAGTGAGTCGCATACGTTTTAGGTATCAAATATTTCGACACTGATTCTTCATTAGGGCCTAACTGACATTTTTGAATTCTCTTCATCGATCCTCTCTTTGTGTTATTACGGAAAGTGTATTACGTTTTCAAAAGATTTTTTGGTTGAAATGCGAAGACGACGACTACATCTTGCTCTAGAAACAGTAATAATATTGTTTTTTTTTTGTTTTCATCAAGTTATTAACGAAAGAGATAGTCGACGAAGAGAAATCGATCAAGTCAGTTAGGCCCTTAAAAAAATCATTGTTGATTTATTGTTGCGAATTTTTCAACGACTGTTGCAGAAAGTACATTCCAACTATCTGCTATGCACTAGACAAATCTCGGATACTTTTTCAAAACGACGTATAATACACGCAAATCCTATGTTGATACGTCGTTTTGAAAAAGTATCCGAGAAATTCGTCCCCTTAATGCTAGAACTAGGTAACTCGTTTTGGAAAGTACGGGTAAAAATGGCTGGTAAAACTTATCCTGCTACAAAACAAACACTTTGTTGGTCTTAAATGAAGCATCTTTATGTGTTTTTGTAGTTTCAATCGACAAACTTTTGTTTATTGTGGTTGAATGTTCAATGTAAACAAATTGCTCGCGATTTCGCAAAACCAGTTACCTAGTTCTAGCATTAAGGGGACGAATTGTGTTTTTCAGTTTTTCGGGGTAGGCGTGTTACGGGAAAAATGCGCCACGAAATGTAACACGCCAAGAAATAACGTGATTTGAGTGTTGCAGGCATCACGGCGTTTACTCGACGTTAGTGCTGCAGCTAATAACGCAAATAATGCACATTTGAAAGGTTCTGGTTTTCGTCTCTGTGTTACTGTAGTCATAATTCAAACGCCAGCGGCTGTTTTACAGTTACGGCGAAGGCCGGCGCATTTTGCCCCAAAAGTACTCGCGAATTTGGACTACAAAATACGCATTCTTACACTTAAAACGGCCCTTCTTGCACATATCATAAATTTTGCAGGTAAGCAAAGAGATTTTCACATCAAGTTTTACAATTTTGCTCCATTTCGATCTGCAAATCTGCGGAAAAACTTTTCGCATTCTTACATCAGAAATGGCTGAATTCGGTTTTTAATTTTAATATTTCATTAGTTGATAAAATTCCAAGTTTTATTGGTTGAGAAAATAGAAAATTAAAAATGCTATCGATTAGTGTAAACATGTCATATGAAAAATTATGTTATCAGGGAGATATTAAGGTGGGTCTTTGTACCTCGGTAGCGCGTATTTAACTGATCTTACAAGGGAAGGTTACGATGGTGTCCCCCGGGGATTTCAACCGGACTATTTTTGTTGCAATCTACATCTGGAAATATGAATAAATCCAAAGCCTTTCGGGTGATGGGCCAGTGGTGTAGTCAGCAAGGGCCAAATTAGGCAAAATATAACACTATTGAAAAAGCCCAAACGTCATCAAAATGCAAATTTCAAAATGTAATGCAGTAGAAACATGCAGAATATGCATAAATACATGATTTCATAATAAATTTAATTTACCATAGGCGTTGCCAGGGTGAGATGGGTGATAAACAAGGTGATACATTTTTATTAAAATAACTTCAATTGGTTCTTACCCTGACAACGCCTATGGTAAATTGAATTTGATACGAAATCATGTAGTCATGCATATTCTACCTGTCTATACTTCAATGCATTGTGAAATTTACATTTTGATGACGTTTGGGCATTTTCAATAATGTTATATTTTGCCTAATTTGCCCCTATGAGGGCCCCTCCTGACTACACCACTGGCCCATCACCCGAAAGGCTTTGGATTTATTCATATTTCCAGATGTAGATTGCAACAAAAATAGTCCGGTTGAAATCCCCGGGGGACACCATCGTAACCTTCCCTTGTTAAGCTCTTAACCTTCCTTTTGCATCACGTTGGGAACAAGTCGCTGGCGTGGTGTACGGTTTGGGTCAAATTGACCCTAATGCCAAAGGAGTGGTAAACCAGGTAATATTGTTACAAAAATATTCTTAGGATACCACATTAGGCGCCGTCCACAAATTACGTAACGCTCTAGGGGGAGGGGGGGAGTACAGCTGAGCGTTACGGCCCATACAAAAATTTTAGGATTTTCATACAAAAAAGCGTTACGGAGGGGGGAGGGGGGTTGAAAAATGTCGATTTTAGCGTTACGTAATAAATGGATGCTGCCTTATTCAAGCTGTACATCACTCACGTAGTGATGAAAAAATTACATTCAATGCAGCAAATTAGCCCGCGCCGTTTAGCTATAAGGCAATCTAGCGTTCATCACCCTTCTCTCTCAAGCAGTCACAGAGGATAGCAATTTTTTGTTTAATATTTTCATAGGGAAACGTTTCCGTATGAAAACAAACCTATCCTCCTCGGGAGCGAAACAGAGAAAGGTGATCAAACGTCAGATAGCCTTATTTCACCAAGTTTGATGGTACACTCTTATGTCGCGTTCTAGCAATCGCTAGAATGAAACCGACAGACAATTCATATAGGATGTGTGTTCCATCATTAGTAATCTTACGCTCCCATATTCATCCTATTCGAAAATAAGCGAGTAGGGTAGTGGAGGTATTTTGGCCTGGGCATGTGTTTTGGCCCACCCTGGGTTTTTTATTACATTTATCAAGACATTTATCATATAATCTCTACCAAATCTTGGCAAATGATTATTGGAACTTCCAATAATCATTTGCCAAGATTTGGTAGAGATAGGGTCTGGGACCATTTGGGCAGGAGCACCTATTTTGGGCACTTTCTGCTATAATTCAGTCAATTTCAAACCGATTGACTTGAATTTTCGAACATAGCTAGATACTGCGCCTTCCTGATCGTGTTTCAAAAATCAAGTCAATCGGTTCAAAATTGATTGAGTTATAGCAGCAAGTGCCCAAAATAGGTGCTCCTGCCCAAATGGTCCCAGACCCTATATCTATATATATAATAATGATAAATGTAATAAAAACCCAGGGTGGGCCAAATTACCTCCACTACCCTATTTTCTGGAACAGGTTCGTTGACATTTTCCGGTGCTAAACAGGGTGTACATACTTCAGACTCTAGTTTAATTTAAAAACACTTCACTAATACTTCACTTTTGCAAAAGAAAATAAAAAATGAATAACTCTTTTAAAGAAAAACTAGAAAGGACGAGCAAATTCCTTTAATTCTACTACTGTGCTTATCTTCGGACAGATAGGCCTATTTCGTCTGTGACTTACAGACTTCTTCAGTGTCAAGTGCTCGACTGTCGAGCACTTGACACTGAAGAAGTCTGTAAGTCACAGACGAAATAGGCCTATCTGTCCGAAGATAAGCACAGTAGTAGAATTAAAGGAATTTGCTCGTCCTTTCTAGTTTTTCTTTAAAAGAGTTATTCATTTTTTATTTTCTTTTGCAAAAGTGAAGTATTAGTGAAGTGTTTTTAAATTAAACTAGAGTCTGAAGTAACAAGTTCTACTAAAAGCTCTAAAGTAATAGTAAAGTGAGGGTGTACATAGCAAAAAAAATCTTGTGATATCACATCACTTCCGCTGCACATCACTCGCGTCATAAAAATGATGTACAAATTACATCCTTTCCACATAGCAAATTAGCCGCCGTAGCTTGAAAGAGGGTCTAGCAATCGCTAGAACCGGAACGATAGATGATTCATATATAAGTAAAATATTGGCATGGATTCGTACACTGATCCGCTGGCTATGAGGCATATCCCTCGCCTCTCGGCTATTTCACCGATACAAGGAAGGTGATAAATATGAAACTGCTTCTCTAAGTATCCACTGCAATGGGTTTGTTGACACTTTGCGGTGCCAACCATGGTGTACATGGTGAGTGTGATAATTGTTGGGAAACGATGTAGATGTTATGATGTTAGATTACGTTCGAAAATGGATACATCGCCAGAAATTACGCGCCTGGGTATTACAAAATTATTTGCTGTGTACACATGATGAGTGTGATAATTGTTGGAAAACGACGATATAAACAGGTAAAATTACGTTCGGAAATGCCAAAAATTACGTCAGATATTACAAATTTATCTGCTGTGTATATTTTGCATGGAAAATATGTCAAGATTTCAAAAATGATTACTTGAATATCTATATAATGCCTCAATATTAAATACGACGATTGTTTTCTAGAATTTATTCTCTGAAACCAAGTAAAATGGTTCTCCTTGGATAGTTGGGGAAGATATTGGGAATTATAAAAAATCCACAATTGGAATTTCGATCAAGCTCATATAAAATATATCCATATTGAGTGGACTTCATTTATCACTTGTGTTTTGTTGAAAGGATATTTAATGGCACGAGAAAGGCACCATCACCGCTAGGTGGATTAATTAGGGTTTTTTTGGATTTTCGTCGATTTTTTGGACTTCCATTATCTATGCTATTAGATATTTCTTCACCAATTCCTTCGAAAACTCCTTCGGAAGTTCTTTTATAAATCGCTTCTATAATTTAAATGAAAATTCCTTGGAAAATTTCTTCTAGATTTCTTCAGTAATTATGTAAGGAATTCCTGCAGCAGATAATTTTGGAACACCTTCGGCATTTTTGATGTTACTTGCATTGAGCATTTATTTGGGAATTTTATAAGCGAATCCTTTGCAAATCTTAGAAACTTCTATTAGGGCCGTTACAAATATTTATTTCACTTTTTGTCCCACCACTCTTTGGTTGGTCGAGGGGGGGGGGATAAAAATAATAAAGCATTTAATCTGAAAAATATTAAAAACTCATCGGATTTGTTTAATAATTTTTAGCATGACTCGATATTTTGATAAATATTTTTTACCTGCCCCCTCAAAATGCCATTTTGAGCCAAAAATTTTTGAAGGGGGGGGGGAGACAAAAAGTCAAAAATAAATTTGTATCAGCCTAATACTTTAGGAACTTCTTCCTTTGGAAATTGATTCGTCAATTTTCTTAAAGATTTTCTTGGGGAATTTATTTAAAAAAACTCCGGCGGTTCTTTAAAAAATATGTCACTGCAATCACTTTTGGAATTCTTTCTAAATTTTCTTCAGAAATTTCTTTGATAATTTCAAAAATTCTTCGAGAATTTCTTCGAAATTTTTTTGTGAATGTTTGTGGAAATTTTTATATTTTCATCTGGAATTTCTCTGATAGTTCTTATATGAATTCTTTGGCAACTACTTTGAAAGCTCTAAGGTAATTTTAACAGAATTTTTTCCGAAAATTTCTTTGGGAATTTGTTAGGAAATTTTTCTTGAATTTCATAGGATTTTCTTTAAGCAAGTCCAGTTGAGAATTTCTGAATTTCCAGTTCAGCAATTTTCGGAAGTAATAAATTTAAATACATTTAAATCATAAAGAATTACAAAAGTAATCACGATAAAATTGCCTGAGAAATTTGCAAAATATCTGAAAAAGAAATTGCTAAGATAATTACGGAAGAATTGCCATTGAAATATAGAAAAAAAATCCAAAGAAATTGTTGATTGCATTCCCAAGAAACGTAACTAAATGAATATCAGTTTCTTAAACTAAAGTTTGCTTAAGAGTGGTTTGTTCCTCTCCTATAAAGCTAAAATGTTTGTTGGGTTTCAATGAAACTACCGTAGAAATAAAAAAAAACAACTATGCCGAAGAAACCCTCAAAGAAATGACCATACTGCGGTTTAGCAAATACGGAGCCGTGTGTTCTTCCCACACATTCATTCTGTGCCTTCTAATTAATTATAAGCTTTCACTAGAGATTTCTCTAGTAACTCCCTAGGATTTCTCTGGAAATTCCAACTATTCCCGAAATTGGTTTAGGGATTTCTATTGGGATTCCTTCAGCTAGAACTCATTGAAGAAGGCCAAGAGGAGTTCCAGGTGTAATACCATGATTAATTTCTAGAGTAATCCATGAATTCCTGGATGAGTCTTTAGAGAAATCCCTGGAAGAATCAAAGGCATTTGTGGAAGTATCCTAGGAAAACTGGCTAGAAGAATCCCGGCAAGAATTCCAGAAGAAATCTCTAGAGATTCCTGCAGGTATCACAGTAAGAATTTCTGGAGGAGACCTAGGAGGCATTCCTGAAACATTAGAAGCAGCAGGAATCGCTTATGGAATCCTAGGAGGAGTTCCTGGATGAAAGTCAAGAGGAGCTCCTGGAGAAGTCCAACAAGAAATATTTGGAGAAATCCCAGATTTTTTTTTTTAGGATTTCCAGGAGGACACACCGAAGGTACTTCTGCAAGACTCCTAGGAACTAGGAAGATTGTCTTGAATAATCCCAGCAAGCTTTTGAAGGAATCTCTGGAGAAATTCTTAGAAGAACCCGTAGAAGAATTCTGGGAGGTATTGCGGTAAGAATGACTGGAGGAGTTCTAGGAGGAATTGCTGGAAGAACCGCAGCAGGAAGAGCTTGAGAAATCCAGCTGAAATTCCTGGATGAAGGCCAAGAGAAGTTCCTGTAGGAATCCCATGGGAAATTTATGAGAGAATCCATGGACAAAATATCTTGGATAAAAAAACCTGGAGAAATCACCGGAGAGTTTCTGAAGAAATCACAGAAAAAATCTCAGGAGGTATTCTTAGAAGGATTCTGGGATGTATCACTGTAGAATCCTCAGCTGAAATCCTAGAAGGAATTGCTGGAGAAAACTGTACAGGAATTTCTAGAGAAACCGCATCAGGTATGCCGGGGGGTATCCAAAGCAAAAATCTTTGGAATACCTAGAGAAGTCCATGCAAGAACTGGTAGAGGTATTCTGGAAGAATCTATAGAGAAGGCCCTGAAAGATTCGCAGGAGGATTTTCTGAAAGAATCTCAGGAAGAATTCCAGCCATAATGCTAGGATAAATTCGTATATGAATTACTACGAAGAATTTCTGAAGGAATTGATGGCAGAATCATAGGAGGAGTTGTTTGAGGTATTCTTGGAAGAAGGCCAAAAAGAGTTTCTGCAGGAATTCCATGAGCATTTTCTGGAGAAATCTTTGGATAAAATCTCTGCAGGAATTCCTGGATGAATCCTTGGAGAAATCCCTGGTGGAGCAACTAAAGAAATTTCTGCAAGAATTCCAGGAAGATTGCCTCAGCAAAAAAGCCAGGATAAAGCTCTAGGCGAATCCGTAGCATAATTTCGGAAGTACCACAGTTAGAATTTCTGGAGGAAGAATATCTGGAAGAACTGCATGAATTGCTTGAGTAGTCCCAGCTGGAATATCTGGAGAAATTCTAAGAATTCCGGGAGCTATCATAGAAGTAATTTCTAGAGAAATCCTAGAATCAGCCATGCCAGGGGTATCTTAAGAGAAGTTCCTCTAACAAATGCCTGGAGGAATGCCTACAGTTCTCACTGAAATAATCGGTAGAAGTATACTGGAGGAATCCCTGATGGAATCGCAGGAGGAATTTCTGGAGGAATTTCAGGAAGGTTTCCCGAAAGTATTGCAGCAAGTAAGTATGCCAGGAGAAATCCCTAGAAGTATTTCTGAGGAAGTCCATGAATTGCTTGAAGAATTTCAGCTGGAATTCATGGAGGAAGGACAATAGAAATTCTTGGGGAAATCCCCTGTGGAATTTCTGGAAGAACCTCTGTAGTAAGTCCTGGATATATCCTTGAAGAAATGTATGGAAGAATCAATGAAGGGATTTTATAGAAAAATCTCAGGGAGATCTTCCGGAAGAATTTCCGGAAGAACTTTCCTAGTAGAATTCCAGAAGGTACCACAGTGAGATCTTTTAGAGGAGTAGAGATATTTCTGGAAGAATCGCAGCAGGAGTTGCTTGAGGAATGCTAGCCACAATTTCCGGAGGAAGACCATTATAAGCGCCTGGAGGAATTTCATGAGAAATTTCTGGAAGAATCTCTGAATGAAATCTCTGAGAGAATTCCTGGAAGAATCACCAGAGGAACTTCTGAAAGGATCCCAGGAAGATAGCTTGAATAATTCCACCAGAAAATCGTGAAGAAATCCCAGTAGAAATTTTTAGAGGAACCCCTGGAAGAATTTCGAGAAGAATTTGCTGGATCAATCTCTGCAGAAATTTCTAGCATGTATAACCCCATCAGGACTGCCTGGAGTATCCTAAGGGAAGATTATTGAAAAAATATCGGGAGGAATCCATAAAGGAAGCCTATGTATGAATAGATACAAGTATTTCTGGAGGGCTGTGGAGCGGACCTGGTTAGAACACTTGACTATCACGCCGAGGACCTGGGATCGAATCCCACTCCCGACAGACTCACAAAATGTGGGTTCTTCCTTCGGAAGGGAAGTAAAGCGTGGGTCCCGAGATGAACTAGCTTAGGGCAAAAAATCTCGTTAATACAAATAAAAAATATATATATTGCTGGAGGAATCTATGGAGAAGCCTGTTGATTGTTCTTAATAATATCCAAAACGTCAAAACGTACAATAGTTATAAAAGTAAATCCGGGTGTGCTTAAGTTTTGTTCAAATGTGCCATTAATGAATATTTTAATTATTATGTGAAGTTTTAAATTTAAAGTGACTGTCAAGGAAAAATTCTAGGGGGTGCCAAATTTGTTCTAGGGGGTGCCAGGCACCCCTGGACCCCCCCCCCCTAGCTACGCCAATGGGCTAGGGATGGCCATCACCAACCTCAGATCGGGTTCAAATGGCGTAGCCCCGACACAGCATTTCGTCATTTGGATCAGTTTTCCTCAGTTTAACGGCTGTTGGGGCTCAATGTTAACTTCTTTTCCCGATCAGCCTAGATAGCTGTGTAGTGTCGGTAGCGGTTGTCTCAATTGGCTAAGAATAACACTACGGATCGCCTGATCCAGTGGTAAGAGTCCACTAAACAGGTGACCCCTAATTCATGGTGTTATGCGGCTTTATGCTTACCGTGCCAAGGAATGAATGGTTAGGGGGGTCTAATAAAAACCTAACTACAAACGGAGCCTGTGGAGTACTAGGGCGCCCTCCACAGTTTTCTGCCCTTACTGCGCTAACCGGAGCAATGGTGCAGTTGACCTAGTGTTTCTCCGAGATAATCTGCTATCAAAGACGGCTAATAACAAGACAGACATCTACCCTCTTGCTCAATATACCTTGGGAGCTACAAGCACCTAGCGCCGCGAACGACTTCAGGGAACAACATTATGAATCAGTGTGCGTGAGATGTTACAATTTCTGTGTACATATTAGCATGTACACGCACACAATAATGTTTTAATGTTCCTGGGAATCGTTGAGGGCGTTTCAACCATGTCGCCTGCGACAGGGTGGGAGCTGTCTGTCTTGTTATTAGCCGTCTTCGCTGCTATCCTTCTTAAGCCTCAACTGCGAGGCTCAATAAGGGTGGGATTATTAGTATGTTGTTTATTAGCTTTAATTATAACCTACATGGCTCTTCGCATTATGCGTTCTTCACAGTGTCCTCTGTGTATGTTCGTCTCTGGCGTTCTTCAATCGATACCGAATTGGTTTTCGCTGTTCTTTTTTCTTGTGTTGTGATTGTAAGAGTTTGATCGTGCCTAGTTTGGGTAGTGGCTATGGTTATGACAGCTCAGATCAATCTTCAGCATAAAAGAACAGCTTTGGTCCAAGAACCTTACTTTCGTTGGGGGGATTTCTATGTAGATGTAACGCTTTAATTAACGCCTATATGGTTTTGCATTTTGCGTTCGACCCGATGTTTGCTACTTTCAGTAAAATTGAAATGACAATCTCGCGTGTCATGCCTCAAGCCCCAAAATGTTTTGATAAAACTGCTTGTTTGCAGCCTTGCTATGTAACCGTTGGTTCCAAAGTAGTCTTGTGACTCCACCACAATTATAAATTTTTCCAATTTACTTTCCTAGATTTCCCCTGGTAAATATTCCCCATTAAACTTCGGGTCTGTGGCACTCATGGTAGACGGGTGAGTGTATGAGTGTGTCGCACTCTCATAAGCAGCTGTCATGTTGCGAGAGTCACTGAGGTCGAGTAGTTTGAAGATCGGGGCAAAACATTACCTCGCCCTTTTTGTTCTCGCCGATAGATGGTGCACACCTCATTAATGAAATAGGGTGTGACACAAAAACTAATAAAACATAAATGTTTAGCATAAAACAATAGGGTCCTAAAATAAAAAATATTTTCCCGCTTTTGGTGCATAACACGAAAGAGCTTGGTTTTCTGATCTCAATGGTAATTTTTCCGAACTTGAACAATAACAGAATAGTTAATAAACTCGAAAATAAAATAATGATGAGCAAGTCTTGTTTGACATTCGAGGTCAACCTTGACGTAACGAAAGTGAAACGGCGGGTTGCAAAAGACACCACATTGGCTCACTTTTGACAACAAATGTTCCTGTTTGACATACACGGTAAACAAAATTTACCCAAAATTGAGTGTTAAACAAGGAGTGTTGCAAAAATTATTAAAATTTTGGAAAATATATTTTATGGGCTTTACCTAATAGGAATACTTAAAAAATGAGTAAACATGTCGTTTTCATCAATGCTTGATCGAATTATGCAGAAATTGAGATAGGCCTTTGTTAAATGTGTGTACCATTCCCTATAAAAACGGCAAGCTTTGAAGCAAACGTTCTCTTTTTGCTGTGAATACGGGAACGTAGTAGTAGTGCGCGCGTGTTTAGTATGTTAATTGAAATTGAGGTTAGTGTAAATCGTAAAAACCTCATGTTAGTGGAATAATTATTAAATAGTGTTTTTCTCGTTTTGTTAGATGTTAGTAGTTTTAGCCATGCGTTACTAGTGGTTAAAATATTTGTTAGTACGTTAATACCAAGTGTTAGTACGACGAATACGTTGGGTTAGTGAATTAAAATGTTGATTGTTTTCTTAATCTAATGTTTGTTAAAATTGTTATAGCTCCCTAATATAAAACAAACGAAACAAACGAAAAATATACGAAGAACAACACGTATAAAATACCACAAGAAAAGGTAATTAAATTGTAAGAGTTGTGGACATGAAGATTTGCTGTGATTAGTTGTGAGGTTCAAAGTTCTAATATCTGGTGGTTAGGTCCAGACATTGGGCCTTTTCTTTTTATTTTGTGGCCTTTCTCTGCCAGAAACACGAAATCACGAGCCATCTGGTTCCCTAGTGCGCGTCCGTTGTGAAATCCAGCCAGCAAAACCCGCCATTGCGACGACCAGTACCCACAATAGGCCGTCGACATCTCCAATCCACCATCTTGGTGAATAAGACAGGTCGGAGGATACCTGTGAGTCCGACGCCGGTCTACCGAATCCCGAAGCATAACCAGCCAGACGATGAGCGGACTGATCACCCGCTCGTCCATTCTCGACAAGCCAGTCCACCATCTGCCAGCACCAGCAGTTCCCGAACCGTGTAACAACAACCGAAAAACGGCAAGTAAAACCCACCAGAAACATGTGACGTCACAATAATAAATTTGTAAATTGTAGTAAGAAAATTGCTAAAAGTTCATTGTGTTGACTTTCTTCATATAAAATTTCAAATTGCTTTCCAGAAGAACTCGTGAGTTGTTTGGCTCTGTGAGAGCGTATGAAACCCCGATAAATCCCAATATTTTATTCAATGAATGGTATTTGTACTAAATAGTGGAAATCTTATAAAAAGGCAGTGGAAACCGTTTTTAGAACAAATTTGTTATTTAAAACAATCAGGACTGTTGCACAAATTAGCTTAGAGAGAGAGAGAAGGCTATCTATTATTTGATCATAGTAGCCATGATTTTTACTGTCAACGTAGATTTAAATGCAGGTGAATCGTAATATGGACATTTTTTATTATGGTCATATCTCCTCTGTAGACGATCGTGGACGGTCAAATTAACCCTTCTTTGAAAGCTCTTTAGATGTACTTTCTGATAAGGGTATCCAGAGCTGCACCTTTTTGCCCCTAAGAAAGATATTTATCTCTAAAAGTCGATGAAAAAAATTATAAATTTATCTATAACTCGTCTCATTTAATTCTAACAGCTTTGATGTCTTTGACAAAGTTGCGTATTTTATTGATACATACAACTTGGTATGGGTCTAAAAATTCAACAAACGTATGTCTTACTTCAAAAACATGTTTTTGGGGCTAACTTTCAAACACAGGCCTCTATCTCCATTGGTGTAAAAATTACAACATTGACGTCTTCAGAAAATTAGTCTATCTCAACAATTTAAAAAAATTTATATTGTATCTCACTTTTAGGGGGATTGATCCGAAAACTCTAACTGTAAGATGGCGCTGATGATTGCCGTCAACTTTGCCGAAGACACTATTTTACTCTATTTCCTCAATCCTACGAGCTATTAATTAAGAGCGTGAAAATGGGAAAATAAACCATTGTGCATCGTCCATACCGCGAAAATCGGGAGGCTACGGTGGGCGGGTCACGTCATCAGGATACCGGATAGCAACCCGACTAAAATGGTTCTCGAGAGTCATCCGACCGGTACAAGAAGACGTGGAGCGCAGCGAGCTAGGTGGGTCGACCAAGTGGAGGACGATCTGCGAACCCTACGCAGAGTGCGGAACTGGAGACAAACAGCCATGGACCGAGTGGAATGGAGGCGGCTACTATGTACAGCAGAGGCCACCCCGGCCTAAGCCTGATCGGTAAGGTAAGTCTTCCTACAGAAGTAACGTCAAAAATTGCTTCAATTTTTTGCCAAGGAATCCCTCCGGAAAATTTTCAAAAATTTCTTCTAGGAATCTCCAAACACTAGGAGATTTCTTCTGAAAATCCTCCAGAGATTTCCTTTTAAAATTCTTTAAGGCATTCTTTCAACAATTTTTGAAGTATTTTTTGTGAAATTTATGGGAAAAACTTCTAAAAAATCCCAGAAAATATAGGGGAGACTGAGGAGACTTGATCCCTGGGGAGACTTGTTCCCTCCATATTTGCTCGGAATCAAGAACATTTTTCTTCTAGCATAATTTTTCCAAAACTACTCCTGGACAAACCACTATGTTTTGGCTACAAGTGATTTCGATTGTACATTGCATTATTTTTTAACGGCTGATGGTTGATTTTCAGTCCTTCAAAAATCTTTTAGGCGATTCCGAAAAATCTCAACAACTTTGTGAAAGTTGAACCAAATCGTGTCAAAATTTCACAGTACATAGTTCAAATAAAATACTTTCAAACTTATTTATCCGAATAAGGCTGTTGTTAACATATTTTAATTAATTCAGCTTAGTATACACAACAGTGACATGGGGAGACTTGATCCCTCGAGGATTACACACACATTATACATGTGAAAAATAAAATGCTATTCGGAAGCCTCTATTTACTTGGAATTCTAGTCTATTCAACGATGAAATGTGTCAGATAATTATAGCTTTAGTACAAACCAAGAAAAGGGGGATCAAGTCTCCCCATTTAGAAAATACGGCATATCCTTAAAAATTTAAGGGAATCTTACAATTTCAAACACTCCATATTCATCGAAAATACACGAAAACTCGAAAAGAAAATGAATAGGAAGACTCTGGAATTATTTTCCCTTTAAATAAACCATGTGCTCAAAGGGGGATCAAGTGTCACCCATTTTTGAAAAATATATCATAAGACATGCCTCCATAGAAACACAGTTTTGAAAACTTGAACAATAATTTAAAGGCCTTCTGTTGTGTATTAACTTGCAATAGATGTTTACCTGCCATTTTGTATGGAAATCGGATCTGGTTTTGTGTTTTTTCTTAAAGTTTCAGGTAAATTAAGAAAAAGGGATCAAGTCTCCCCAGTCTCCCCTATCTGATAGAAACGCAGGAGCAAATTCTAAAAAGAATTCTTATAGGAATTTGTTCAGGAATTCCTAAAGGAGTTTTTCAAGAAATTATTGGAAGAGTTTCTCTGAATTCTTAAAAAAGTTTAGAGGAATTTCAAAAAAATATCCATGGAGGGCTTCTGTAGAAACCCTTCGCTGAAATACCAGGAGAATTCCCTATAATTTTGATGAAAAAATCTCTGGAGATATTTTTGAGAAAAAAATTAGAAGAAATCCGAATTATTATTTTTAAATAATCCCTGATGAAATTTTTGAACAAATTCCTAGTTAAGTCCATGTTAAAATAAATAAAATAAAATAAATAAAAGTATTCATAAATAAACCTCTAAAGGAATATCGACCATGATCAACGATCAAATCTGACTCATATCATGTCAATGGTTGTTCCTCCGTGATTGATCTGAGCTGGTACCAATTGCACTGAGATCCAAATGAATAAGGGCTGGGACACTTCACTTATTCTCAAAGTGCAATTTAAGCAGTTCATTCATTTTTGATCACCAACGGCGCCGGGCAAGTCCTTGTAGTCAGTTGGGAAAGGAAAGGAATGTAAGAGTGTGATGGTTGTTGCTACTACCTACTAGAGAACGAGAGCATTCTGCGTCCTCACAACCCGCACGGACTGGGGTATTTGTTAGATGGAAAGGATGGGAGATCTGGGAGTCATCGTTGTTTATAGTGCTCGTAAGGTGTAAGATTAGGGGCCCACATAGCCGAGGCGGTAAACGCACGGGTATTAAGCATGACCATGCTGAGGGTGACGGGTTCGATTCCCGGTCGGTCCAGGATCTTTTCGTAAAGGAAATTTCCTTGACTTCCTTGGGCATAGAGTATCTTCGTGCCTGCCACACGATATACGCATGCAAAATGGTCATTGGCAGAGGAAGCTCTCAGTTAATAACTGTGGAAGTGCTCATAGAACACTAAGCTGAGAAGCAGGCTTTGTCCCAATGAGGACGTTACGCCAAGAAGAGAGAGCGAGAAGGTGTACGATTGTGTGGTGATTACCATGAAGATCAAGCGGCATAGTTCGCTTTTGGTTGCATGACTTATAGGCGTTATATACACTACAGGTCCTTTCAGGCCATGGTTGCTTCCGACAGTATCTACACCGTTTCGGTCATGCGGGTTCTCCCGAATATCCGGTTTGTGCTGGGTTAGAGGAAACGGCGGAAAACGTTTGTTCATATGCCCGCGTTTTCGCACAATGCGTGACTGCATGCTTGATATATGCGGGAAGGACACAACTCCGGACAATCTTGTCCTGAGGATGTGTAGAGATTAGTTTGGCTGGAATGCCGTTTCAACGTCTTGGAGCCACAAAGGAGGTGGCGCGTGGACTCGGAGAATGGCTAGTTCAGATGCGGTACAAGAGGTAGTCCAGGGGTTCAGAGTCGGCTTCGTAGGTCATACCAGTGCCCTGCGGTCGAAATCGACCCTTACAGCGATAAGTGGCCGCGGCGGAGAGGGAGTCCTGGTAGCGTTGTTGTCGTGGCGTCGGTCTACTGAGTTAGATCCGAGCCCGCGGTTGCAAAGGGGTCCTGGTAAGGGCCAGGGCATGTGGAGACCCTACTGTCAGCAACCTTCTGGTGCAGCTGTTGCGCGGGCGTGGGGTTGACCCTACCCTATTTCCGAGGACAAAGGGAGTGGTGAGGACCACTCGGGAAACTGGAAAAGCGCCAGCATGCTACCGTGATGCACTCTCCAAAGTGAGTCATCGATGTTCGTTGCTGCATTTTTTTTGTGAATTTTAGTTTAAGGCATATATACCAATATGCTGGATGGACACGACGGAGAAGGTGCTCGAAAATATCTTCGTCAACAGAATGTTGAGGCACACTGAGGGTGTAGAGGGTCTCTCGAGTTCGGCTTCCGGAAGGGGAAGTCGACCGTAGACGCTATTCTGTCGGTTACAAAGACTGCTCTTGTGTAAGAGGAGGGGCATTCGCTACTGTGTCCCGGCGGTGTCTTGCACGGTTCTGTGATCATCTTTGAGTCGCTAAGCTTTTCATTTCTTCTGACGTCAATCTGCTTACCCGGAACGTCTCAATATGGTCCACTTATTATTCACCTTAAGCCAGGCACGATGTGAAAAACCTTTTCCCGATCGAAACAATGGACTACCTCAAACATAACGGGCATTACCGCTTAACTTGCCAAGTACTATTCCAATTCATGCGAACGCGAACGCGCAATCAAATTCGTACTAATCTCCAAGTTTGCTTTGCTTCTTGGCAGCAATGTACATAGGTAACGTAAGGAGGTGCCCGGCGGGAGCTTCTCGAGAAAATTTCATTTCATCCATAATGGCCGACTAATGGATGCTCATTCGTTTGTTTATGTGGCCCTCGTTCGAAGCAAGTCTCAAGTCTCTGCACGGAGAAACTCAAGTACCTAAATTTGAGTATTTTCAAACTCACTTTTGAGTTCTTTTTTGTCTCCTCTCTCATCCACTCTCTTTGTTGTTGTCAGAGAGCCAAGAGCAAACCAACCCAACTTTGACAGTTCGGTGCGGGAAGCCAAAATTGAGTAAACAGCATTGAACTCAAATTTGAGTTTTTTGAATTAGCAGTTGGGTGAAAACAAACTTAGCCAGTAGGTACTTTGTCGTATACCGTATACGGGATCAAATGCAAAAAATTCATTTCAACATCGCTTCCACGTACTCAAATATGGGTTCCCGCACGCAACCCCGAAGTTGGGTGAAAGAAACTCACATTTGGGTACTTTGTTTTCTCCGTGTGCGCTTAAATGCGCGCGCGAATACGTTTGATTGACTGATGGATAGACTGGACTCACAGACGGTCAGAAAGACAACGAACGGCCGGCAGCAGATGGATTTTGACGATTTTGCGAGCTCATAAGGGAGCGAGATGCTACTTGTTGGCTGATGGTACATTGCATTTGACGTCTGAGTGGTCTGAGACGTTCGGAGAAGCAGAGCATATCTCGTCATTCTAATGAAGCGAATCGTACGCGGAATTGTGGGTTCTGATTGTACGCAAAGAAAAATTGCATAATTTAGATCTCGATTGTAAAAAGTAAGTACAAAGTAGAACAAATCGCCAATCGCCCTCTCTCTCTCCATAACTTCTAACATAATTCCAAGTTTTTTTTTATGCTGAAAGGATAACATTGCATGATTTGGAACATTTCAAATGTGAATCGATTCCATCTTGCGGCATATAGTCAAATTAACGCCATAATGTATGCAATGCAGTATGCATTGCCATTCACTTCAGCTTCACGAATATTTCGTCATGTTAACTTTGGCGGCACACTTTCCGCCTTTCAGTTTTATATTTGTGTCGACTCCAAGAGCAAAAGGTCAACGCCCCTGCAAGCAAACAAGTGCATCTGGTAAGGTTTCCTATTCCAATTCACCAACCGAACACGCTATTGACAACTTCTACGCGCTTCCAGAATGCCAATTATAAATCGCTGTTTCCACCTGTTCGAGACCGCTACTGAACCACGCGAAGGCGGCTCACGAACCGGAAGAAGCACCTCACCCAAAGACGAATTACATAAAACATCCTGTTTTTGAGGCAATTTGTTTTGTGGTGCGCGCAAACCCGCAATCGCGCGTCAACGCGCGGCCATTAAACCCCCGCGCTATCAACCGTGCGCCATCTCGCGGCTTCATTAGATACACGGCAACTGCGCGGTGCTTAACAAAACTAGAAAGCAATAAAAGTTCTGCCCAAACAGGAGTGCTGCGTTTTACTGCCGGACCCCTCGTTCCTGTCATTCTTGGCTTATTTCGGATTAGTACCTGCCAGCCTAATGGGGATCTACATAGTAATAATTGCTGATTTGTGTGTTGAGATTTCGTGCTTGTGCCAAACGGGCGCGAGCAGCAATCGTGATCAAGCGTTCGGTTGTTGTCTCTTTGATTGGAAGTGGCAGGGTTGCCAAACCTCAGCTAAACCCATTATTTACCAGACCACATTGGAATCTTGAAGCTCTTGTCATGATGACTAACATACATCGGAGAAGAAGTATCTGAAAACTGATCGGGACTGGGTCAAGCGCAACAGCTTTGGATAGCCCGATCGAACAACTCGCTGTTTTCTACACTTCTGGGGGATATTAGAAGGGTATGAATATCGCTCGGAAAACTGACAGTTGTGTCACAGTGGTTCAAATTCAGCTGCGTTACCTGCACTTTAACTTGCCAGCTGTGGCTCTTTTGAAGGCCGGTCACCTTGGATCCGTTGGGTGCTTGCTGTATGCGGATTTCCCGAAACAAATCAAACACTTGGGTGGACTCCTGCAGCCTTAGCATTGTGACCTTCACCGCCACCCACATCGCCTACACAGCTTGCTCCTGTCAAGGCCATTGCAGTCCCATGACTTGTGTGCTGGTTCCTGACACCTGAAGCAAACCTTCTGGGCTGATGAACGGTCAGATAGCATACTGACCAGCCCACCTTGAGTGAGCTTCCCTACATTAACGGACTTGTTTGCGTCCGCTACGGGTAGCTGTACCAAGGGCACTTGTGTCTCTGCTGGGCCCTTCCGTAGCCTAATGGCTGTGGTGACCACCTGCATCTGGTACTGTTGCCGCAGTGCCGTGACGAGCTCTTCCGCGTTCGTGATCTCGTCTAGGTTTTATACCTAGACTGTATAAGCCCTCACTTCCACACCCTTGCTAAGGGACCCCTTCCACCAGACTTTTGTAGGCGGCGCCCTTGCGTTCCTTGTCGCTGGGGTCCGACTTGCCGGCATTAATGCCGAGCATCGGGGTTAGTATCCGCCTAGCCTTGCGGGTACCGGTAGACAGCTTCTCACCTGACGGCTGCTTCACCCGCTTCTGTGAGTGCTTATCACGAGCAGACGCATCCACCACACCCTTTGGACTAACCTGCGAAAGCGAAGGCCTCCATCTGGGTAGACTTCGCAACCTTTACTTTCGCCGGTTCCGCCGCTACTGCAGCTTTCGCGGGTCTCACGTGCAGTCTTGTGAACATTCGACATTTTTCACTACCTTCATTTCGTTGCCGCAGTCGGGTGTCAGCTTGCTTTGTTACATTCGTGCGGTACCGTTACCTCTTACACACAAAACGAGCGGTAAAACGAAGTTCAATAAACATAAGAAAACGTCAAATCAATGTCGTATGACACGATGACATTTGTCTAATTCTAGTTTTTCACATAGATTTACAGCCAATTCCGATTATTTATGTTAGTATTAGTTTATTCTTAAATGTTGCATTGAATACGACACACATTTGGCCAACACAGCTCTCATTATGGAAGAAGACAAGAATTATAAAAACCGAACCGTCTCCCGAAGACGCTATCGTGGTGAAGTGCATTGACATTTTTGTTTCGTACAGTAGTTTGATTGCTTGTGTGGCGAATGTCGGAGACAAAGGAGGCCAAATATCGACGAAAAGATTCAAATGACTGTGATCTCTAACAAGACTGCTCACGTGATCCTGCCTGGCATCGTCCAGCGGCTTACGAAGTCGCAACAGGGCCGTTTTCAGGTCCTGGTAGCCCATCTCTTTTTTGGTTGATGGCCCTTATCAACCACGCTCCGTCCAACATTTCCCCCGGCAGGCTAGCCGGGGAATGGATTAGAGCTCCCACGCTGGAGCTGCGTGCGCAGCTTCCTGCTCCTGACTCCTCACTTCCCCTTAACGGAGACCTAGCCAACCCACTTCTTGCGAAGGGGTTGACCTCACCGTTACCGGCCTCGCTCGATTTCTGATTTTTGTTTAATTGACTCATTTTGTATCTCACGAGTAGCACGGAAATGAAGGTCCACCGCGCCAGAGCCCTGCATTAACGCGGTATGGTACGAAATACGGTGATGGGATCCCAGGTACCTAACAGGCTCCGTTAACGATCGAGCATCTCCCTCGATCACTCATTCCTCGATACGGATCGCTTGATACCTTGAATTGGGGTTAGTAACCCTTTTCTAAGCAGGCAATTACACGGCTGCCTCGCAGAAGGGGGGGGGGGTCGTAAGGCCCCTGGATTACCGCCCCTGCTACCCCGTGCGAGCGTCGCTTGGTAGCTCCTTACCTGACGGATGCCTCGCACGCTACTAGGATTGCTTGCCGTACGCAATCGGGTCTAGCGTACCCTTCGGGTTACATGCGCTTACAAAGGCGTCCTTCGCGCTAGTTGCCTTCATTTGCCGAACCGCCGAAAACCAGGAGATGCGATCGCATTGGTTCTCCTTCCTTCAACTTCAGCTGGTTAAGTTGCTTCCTTAAAAGATGCTGCGATCCTATCGTTTTGGTTGCAAACGTCGCTTCAACGGCTGCCCCCCATTTCTTTGGGAGAAGACCACGCTCCCGGATGACTCTCAAGCATTATTTGGACAGGAATCCTACAATGCGAGCATTCGACTTCTGATCCGCTTCTTCAAATTTGATCCTCTCCGTACCACTTCTTCTTTTTCTTGGCGTGACGTCTCAACTAGGACAAAGCCTGCTTCTCAGTTAGGTGTTCGTCAAGCATTTCCACAGTTATAAACTGAGAGCTTCCTATGCCAATGACAATTTTTCATGTGAGTCTTTATACACACTGGAACCGCTTTTTATGCCATTGACTGGGGGTGCAGCAGAGGTAATTTTGTGCATAAATTAAGTTAGGGTTTTAATGAGGGAACTTAGTTCGCGAGAACAGGTCTTGCTCCTGGGCATCTGTGATGGGGCCAAGAAGGTTGCCAGGAAGATTCCAGAGAGCTCAGAAAAGGGGGTTCCAAGGGGCTTCAGAGCCGTTTCAGGGGAAGTCAGGAGCCTTTCAAGGGCGATCCGACAGGTTTCGTTGGCGTTTCAATGCGATAACGAGGATTTCAGAGCCGTTTCAATTGAATTACGAAGGTATCAGAGACTAGGGACATTTCCAGGGATATTAAGGGCCTGTTCATAAACCACGTAGACGCAATTTAGATCATCTCAGACCAATCCCCACCCCTCGCCTCTCGTAGACTTTTGTCCATACAAAAAAAAAAAATTTGTATGAAGCGTAGACCTTGACCAGAACACCCCTCTCCCCCCCCCCCCCAAAAAGTCTACGTGGTATATGAACGGCCCCTGAAGGCGATTCAGGGGAGCTCAAGAGCCTTGAAAGGGTGCTACATGGGCTTTCAGGGGCCATTCAAGGCATTTCAGAGGCATTTCAGAGAGATTCAGGGGGTTCAGTAACGTTTTAAGGCCGTTTCATAGGCTTTTCAAAGCATGAAAAGCATGGGCGCTCCAATGGATTTTCAGGAATGTTTAAGGGGGATTCTGCAGCCTTTTTAAGATGTTCCAAGGGGTTGTAGCGGCATTTGAAATTGATTATGGGGATTTCAGTGGCGTTTCAGTGAGATTATGATAGTTTTTGGGTCTTTTCGAAGCATTTCAAAGCCGCTTCAAGAGGTTTTCAGCACGGGGGTGAATCTTCATCGCGAAAAGAACCGCTCGTTTGATTGCTGGACACTAGCGAACCTGGTGGTGGAAAGCAAGCTTTTTGTACAGCGAGCATAGGGCGGGAGCGAGGCACGCTTTGATGATTTTTTATTTCTAGAAGGAAATTCATTCCAACCTAGTTTTCCAAGTGAAAATTTTACGACTTCCACCTCGAAACTTCAAATTTGTTCGAAGATACACATCTGTTCTGTGTTTTCAGGGTCGTTTCAGGAACCTTTAAAAAGTGTTCCAAGAGTTTTCAGGGGCATTTCAAATGTATTACGATACGGGAATTCCAAGAACGTTTATATTGGTATTATGGAGGTTCAGGGACGTTGCAAGGGGTTTCATAATGTCTATCTGAAGGGGACACAGGCTGTTTCAAGGGATTCCAAGTTGTTTCAGAGGGCTTCAGGGGGTCTCAGGGCGTCTTCAGGCGTTCAGGGATATTTCACAGGGATAACGGGGATTTCAGAAGCCTTTCAATAGTATTGCGGGGGTTTTGGGGGCATTTCAAGAGGTTTTAAGGATGATTCAGGGAGATCTCAGGAGCCTTTGGAGGACGTTTCAAGACATTTCAGGGAAATTTCAGAGAGTTTCAGGGGTCCCAGTTAATTTCAGAAGCGTTTTAAGGATGATCCGAGACGTTTCTCCATGAGCGCTTTAAGGCTTTTTACGGCATCATCAGCATTGGCAGCCATGTTGGATATGTGGCTCGAAATTTCAAAGTGATAATTCTACGCCACCAATGCGAATATTCGTATGAAAAAGTATCATCCTATTTGCTCACTCGTAGTGATTGCGATGATACTTTTTCTGCTGCGTTGCTGCAAAATTGACAGTTTATTATCACTTCAAAAACGCGAGGCAAACAATCATTGAAAAGCAAAAAGTCAATGATTCGTTTGAAAGCTTAGTGATGCATCATGACACCTTAAGTGATTTTCAGGGACGTTTCATGATTCTTTAAAAGGTGTCCTAAGGGGCTTCAGGGGCGTTTAAATGGGATTACGAGGGTTTCAGGGACGTTCCAAGGTAATTGGGTTGTTTAATGAATAAAGTATTGCTATTTTTTCTAGCCTAATCAAAAGAGTTCATTTTTCTGAGTATAATGTGATTTTATTGCGTTCCAATTCCTTTGTTTTAATGGTTAAATAAACAAAACAGTTTTTATTTTTGTGGAAAGAATGACAGTTCAATCGATAAAATGACAGTTCGCCTCGAACAAAAACAAATCTCCATACAAACTTTAAATGCATTTTAAAAATAACAAAAACAAAACATGATGAAATTTTGGATTTCGGCTATTTTTTGAACGGAGATTCTGATTATGAAATAATCTGGATACCCCTAAAGAACCCAATTCAGGGGTGTTTCGAAGGGTGTCAGGGGATTTCAGGAATATTTTAAGGATATTCCGAGAGGTTTTCAGGGACGTTTGAGGGTGGTTTTAGAAATGTTTGAAGGGCGATCAAGGGGTTTCAGAGACATTCCCCATGGAATTCAATAAGACCCCCTGAAACATCCTCCTTAAACTCCTCCCTGAGAACCTCTAGAATGCTCCTAATACCCCCTCAAATTCCTCTGAGATATCTTGAAACACCCGGGAATTCCCCAAGATCTCTGACAAGATCTATGAAATGCTTCTAAGGCTCAGAGAGACTCTGAAACGCCTATGGAAACCCCCTGAATCTCCCAGAGACTGAGGCTCCCTGAACGCTTTAGAAATCGCTTTAAAATCCCTGGAACTACTCAAATGCCCGTGGAACTCCACCTAGACTCTCTGGAACCACCTAAAACTCCCCTGGTACTCAAGAAAACCCCTGAAACCCACTCAGATTCCCTGAAAACCCCTTGAAACCCTCTCTGAAACTTCCTGCATCGTTTCTGAGAACCCCCTGGTCCCACCCTGGTACCACTTTAAGCTGAAAACCACCTAAAGCCCCATAGAACGCCCCTGACACATCTCTGAAAACCTCTTGACACCTCCTAAAACGCCCTTGAAACGCTTGAAGCCCCCTGGGACACCCTGAAAGGCCTCTGAAAACCCCTGAGATCGCAAACGTCCCTGAAACCTCGCACATGAAACCCCTTGAACATCCCTAAGATCGCCTGCAACACCCCTAAAACTCTGGTTGGAGTAGTGCTGCACCTCGGCTGAAAAAAAGAGAGGCACTGAGCTGGTAGCGATATCAGTCAGTGCCGGCGGATTGGACGAAAGCCTCCCTGTGTTCTATTTTGTCGTTCCAACAGGTTATGACTCCAGTGGCGTCCTGATGCGGTTCAATCCAAGAGACGATGAGGAGGCCGATATCCGATGAGGTACCAACAGACAATGCGACTGGATGTCAATAGTCGTTGAGCTATTGAGAGGCGGTGAGGGGATCAACACTCGTAGAGGATCTAATATCCTGATAGATGGACGCTGAGAACCAGTGGTCGAGGCGGTGCAGTGTTGGCTAATCGGTGAACGTAGGGAAGAAGCGGTAAAGAAGCGGTAAACGTTCGGGTAGTCAGAAAGACCGTGTTGAAAGATCATCTGACATGTTCGACTCCCTGCCGATCCAGGAACTTTTCGTAATGAAAGTTTCCTTGACTTTTTGGACATAGATTATCTCCGTGCCTATCACGCGATATTAACATGCCAAATGGTCATTGACAGAGAAAGCTCTCAGTCCAAAACAGTGGAAGTGCTTATAAACACTATGCTGAGAAGCAGGCTTTATCCCAGTGAAGACGTAACACCAAGAAAAGAAGTGGAAGGCCATAACTGGGCCCATAACTTGCTCAAATCAATAGAATCGATGCATACAATAGACTGATATTGCAAGTAACTTAGTACCCCACTATTTTCTGACTATTTCACAGTGTGTACTGTTCAAATTCTGCTGAAATAACGAAAACACGATCAAAATCAATTTCGCTTAGCTTAACTAACATCCGAGCGATTGGTCATTTCCAGAAAAATAGGCAATCCCCCTGAAGAGGTGATGAAAGCAGACAGGAGAGAGGCACACACAGCACGCCGAAAATAAATGGACCTGTTTGTATACACATCTAGCGAACCGAACATGCAAAATGTAGCAGGCGATGAAATAATAATTAACTTCTCTGTTTTGCTTGGAAGGAACGCGGGTGCGCGATTTTGCAAGGCGCAAATCATCCCGACGTTGTGCCGCTGCGCCGTTTCTGAAAACAAACAAACTAACGTTTTGTGTAAACTCACCTAGATTTTCACTGTGATCTGGTCGGAGATTCTGCTGAACTTTTCCCTCGGAGGAAAGGTTTCGATCTAGTAGTCCGGTTTTTCACTTTTCAGTTTCTATCCCGAAGGTGGTCACTTTCCTCAACAAGCGTGGTCACTTCGATTGAAGACTTTTCGACTGCGGCGGCCATATTTGACAACCGCGCGCGACGGTCAAATCAAAGCAAGCGGCGGTTGATTGGTTGCTTGTCACGCACTCTTCGAATCGGAAGTTCAACGTCTCGAACTCGCCTGCTTCGTTACTAAACAAAACACCACACCAGTGTTCAAATCCAAACAAACGACGACGGAGACGGTTGTTTTTTAAGGTTATTATTCTTCACTTGCGTTTTCTTCCAGACTGGTTCGTAAACAACTCCGACGTCCCAAAACTACGCGCGGTGATCGGAGTAGGCGTATACACACGCATATGTGTGTACAAACGTCCGTCTTCCGCGCTTCTCGCGCTCGTCCTCTACCACGCGGAGTTATTTTGGTTAGGTTCTTCAACTTTCGTGACCGGATGCCTGTCTTTCCTCTGCTAGCTGTGTACCTAGTAGCGTTGCCGTTTCGTGAATAGTTTAACCGCCTTTCACTGTCTCTTCTTCTTCGTTCCGAACGCAGGAGGCAGGGCGAAACTATCTTTGGAAACACTTTTGAACGTGATGTCGTCCTCCCAGGAGTTTGCCGCGCATAAAATTTATTTCAAACAGATTGCATCCGAGAAGAAACCACCGCCGGAATTCGTACCGTGTTCTGGCGAAATCGCAAAAACATCCGCAGTGCACTAAATATTTCACACACGCTTTCCTCCTCTTCAAAATCCGAGTTTACCGCAGTGCGACACTTTCTTCCGCCCCGACTTCATCAATCTACACACGGATCAACCCCTTGCTCCACCCACTTGACGTAAACCGGCTCTGCATAACCTTTGGTCCCACCAAAAAACTGTGAACCATGGCACTCTTTGACACACCTTTTCACAGTTTTACCCGTGGATCGATATCTTGGACAGGTCACACGATTGTATTGATTACACACAAACAGTATACCGCAGCAGCTAACAGTAGTAGGCCATGCAAATCAAAACTATAAATAAATCCGTTTTATTTTATGTGTTCTCTCTTTCACTGTGAATGCAGCACCGCGAGGCACGAAGACAATATCTTCCTTCAGTCTCAACGCGACAGCAACGACGACGATGATGATGATGATGAGGCCAAAGCAAATTGAAACAACATGAACGTATAGATAGCACTAAGGATGCAATCGACAAAAGGCAAAAAAAAACAAGTCAAACAACTTCAACGGGTTAAAAAAAAAGCAAATTTTCTCAATCTGAGCCTGTCGGAAAAAGAGCTGAAGCAGAAGGAGTGGGAGCGCGATGCTCAGCGGCCGACTGTTCGATCGGAACTGAACACTCTGTGAACAGTTTGAACCGAGTGGAATCAACACCGGACGATGGCTTCTCCGTCAAGCTGTTTAGCTGTGAGCCAAGCTGAGCTTGAATGAGAGCTGCAGTGTGCGAGAGAGATTGCGGCAGAAAGAGAGAGAGAAAGATAAGAGAATTCGTGAAACTTTTGGAACAAAACAATCAATCAAGTTTAAGCATCGGTTAACTCGTGATTGAAAACAATTAGAATAAATGATAGGGTCACCAATCCGTCCTGATTTAGCAGGACATGTCCTGATTTTGGACTCATTTTGTCCAAAATTTCTTAACAATTCCGATGAGTTTTACTCGTTTTCGAGAAAATACTTGAAATATCCTGATTTTCTATGCCGAGTTAGTGGTAGACCGAAGACCTGAAACATGCGCTAGTCACTGCAGAACAATCTGAATTTACGCGATCTACAACTACAACTACGCTTTTTTCAGATTTGCTCATATAGACTAGAGCACTGATAAGCATTCCCGAAAATTTACACTGCACTGTTGCACTACTAAATACTTTTGCCTCATTTTCTGTTTTGTCAATGTGTATCATCTCACCTAACCAGAGCTTAATCAGCTGTGTGAAGGTTGGATGAATCCAGAAATACTTAAAGTACAAGAACACATCCAATTGGTGTAGCACAGTGTAACTTATCGACAGGAAATCTCGGTAACCTTCTCAAACAGAAAGCCAGAGTATCGAAGTAACCAGGGAAAATGGAGAGATGATTGATGAATGGTGTATAAAAACAGAGAGAATATCTGAGAGAATTGAGACAGCTTTTAAGAGAAATCAATAATAAACATAAAAGAGAACAGAAGCTTTCGTTCACTTTTGAGCGAAAGCATCTTCTCGGAAGATAATAAGCTTATCTTCAACTCAGAATGGAAGCCTGGATAATCTTAAACTTGCGGAGCAAATTTTCGAAATGATATTCCGCACAGATTTCTCGAGTGCGGACTAACGGAGTACGAAATATTAATGTTGATATTCATTCAACCCACAAACACAATAATGTAGCAATTTCATGAAGAAATCCTACAGGAATCCATGAAGGAGTCCCTGGTGGAATTCCCGAATCGATCCCAAGAAGCATCACTCAAGGAATCCCAGAGAAGGAGTTTCCGTTAGAATTTCCAAAAAAATTCTTGGAGCAATACCTACAGGAATCTCTGGAATCATCCCAGGAAGAATTCTTTTCGCAATCATTGAAGATTATTATTATTAATACATATTTATTATCACAGCTTATACTAACAGCGTTTTTGTAACGTAAAGTACCGACAGACAAAAAAACGTGGAACTAATTGTTTTTGCACATCCATATCTCAGCAGTTAGAGAACCAAATTTCAATCTTTTTGCGATAACGGAATCCTACACTATCCTAGAGAGGTGTAGTGAAAGCCGATTGGAATTTCATGCAGCTTCCGGTGAGAACCAGGCGAAAACATTAGTTCCACATTTTTAACTTCTTCCGGTTCCGTTTTGTTCCCAGATTGGTTGTGAGTACCATGTCTGTTCTTTCGGAACCTCGACAAGAGAGCAACATTCTGTCTTCGGCAAAGTTGTTCAGAACAACAACCACTTCCTGGTGATGGATTTCATAGTTCCGAATTTCCCCACCACGTGGCGCTAGTGTACATAGTGACTTCCGGTATGGCTTTGAAGGGATATAGCACGAGATTGAAGCCAGATAGGGAGGTACGATCTTCGGCAAAGTTGTTCAAGACTACGAGTACTTCTACGCCATGAAGAGCATAGTTCAGAATTTCACCACCATGTGGCGATAGTGTACATAGCTAACTTCCGGTACGAATTTGGTGGGATATAGCGCTAGATTGAAGCCAGATAGGAAAGTGCAATCTTCGGCAAAGTTGTTCAGAACTGTGAGGACTTCTAGGTGATGAAGAGCATAGTTCAGAATTTCACCACCACGAAGCGCTAGTGTACATAGTTACTTCCGGTACGACTTTGGTGGGATATAGCACGAGATTGAAGCCAGATAGGAAGGTGCGATCTTTGGCAAAGTTGTTCAAGACTACGAGTACTTCTACGCCATGAAGAGCATAGTTCAGAATTTCACCACCATGTGGTGCTAGTGTACATAGTTACTTCCGGTACGACTTTAGTGAGATATATCACAAGATTGAAGCCAGATAGGAAGGTAGCAACTTCGACAAAGTTGTTCAGGGCTACGAGTACTTCCAAGTCATGAAGAGCATAGTTCTGAATCTCACCACAATGTGGCGCTAGTGTACATAGCTAGTTCTGGTATGGCTTTGGTTGGGTATAGCACGAGATTGAAGCCAGATATTAAGGTACGATCTTCGGCAAAGTTGTTCCGAACTATGAGTACTTCTGAGTAATAAAGAAACTAGTTCGGAATTTCACCACCACGTGGCACTAGTGTACATGTTGACTTACGGTACGACTTTAGTGAGATATATCACAAGATTGAAGCCAGACAGGAAGGTGCGATCTTCGACAAAGTTGTTCAGGACTACGTATACTTCTAGGTCATGAAGATCACAGTTCCGAATTTCACCACCACGTGGCGCTAGTATACATCGCAACTTCCGGTAAAACTTCAGAGAAATAAATTTGTCACGAGATCGAAGCCAGGTAGGAAGGTGCGATCTTCGGCAAAGTTGTTCAGGACTACGAGTACTTCTAGGTCATGAAGAGCATTGTTCCAAATTCCACCACCAGGGACGCTGGTGTACATAGTTACTTCCGGTACGACTTTGGTGGGATATAGCACGAGATTGAAGCCCGACAGGAAGGTACTATCTTCGGAAAAGTTGTTCAGGACTACAAGTATTTCCAGTTCCGAGCGTCACCACCACGTGGCGTTAGTGTACATACTAACCTCCGGTACGAATTTGATGAGGTATTTCACGTGACGCTAGTGTACATAGTTGTAGAGTTATGCAATTGAATGGAAAGCGGATATTTGATTCAGTGTAGCAGGGCCGCTGACAACGACGTCAAGAATAACAAACAGGAAGAACGTAAACAAAGGCGGGGAATCAGGTTGCAGTGCGAATAGGAGATTGGACGTGTGCAAACGGGTAAACCGGACCGAACTGAAGCTTCCAAGGGACAACTCTACAATTTGGCGCAGCCGGTATGTATTTTCGGTGGTCTAGGGTTTTTCCTGAGCAGGAGGAATAATAGGTAGGAAAATTGCGGGTCCGGATGTTTCCGAAGCGCACCAGGCAAGTCCGGATGATACCGTATACCGTAGTGCCATAAAGAGCGAGTCCGGACTGGTTCCGAAGCGCAAGAAAAGATGCGAGTCCGGTGTAATCCGAAGCGCTAGAAGTAAAAATGCGAGTCCGGAAGAGTTCCGAAGCGCAAGAAAAGATGCGAGTCCGGTGTAATCCGAAGCGCCACAAGTAAGGGAACGTTCATAAATTACGTCACGCTTTGAGGGGGGGGGGGGGGTGGGGTTCAACAAAGTGTGACGACCCATACAAAAATTTCAGATGACTCATACAAAAAGTGTGACATAGGGGAGAGGAGGGGTTGAAAATGGACGATTTTTGCGTGACGTAATTTATGGACGCTCCCTAAAACAATATGCGAGTCCGGAAAAGTTCCGAAGCGCAAGAAAAGATGCGAGTCCGGTGCAAACCGAAGCGCCAACTGAAGCGAGGTTGAGGCGAGTCCGGATGTTTCTTCAGCGCTTTAAAAATGACAAGACCAGGTGGTTCCGCAGCGAGTGTTACTTTTTTGTTTTGGAACAATCGTGACCCGGTGAGAACATTCGGAGATGTGAGTGTTTCTACCGATTAGGAGGGCAAGATTCTTCACCGGATCTGCTGGGAGAGAGACTTCCCAGCATACGAAACCAATTCCGAAGTGCGAGGATTTTCCCGGATGGAAGAGAGAATGCCCATGCTTCAGATCACAGTGGGGAACAATATGCTTCGTACGCTTTTCGATGCCGGTAGCCGGTACAACTTGGAGAGTGCATACAAGCCAATTGAGCCACAGACAAACAGACGTAACACTTGCTAAATTTCCATCGACCACGTTTTTAACGATCATTTTAAATTTTCATAGTTGTGGCTTTCACAATCAGAGGCGCGCGCATCGTTTTTCTATGCGTTTAACGTTTCACACTAGCGCCTTCTGTTGACGATATTGCACAACACAGTGATTCGTGCAACTTTTCCACCAGGTAATGGTAGTGTGAACTGGGCGATGGATTTCCATGAAAATCGTTCAAGGTGTTACGTCTGTTTGTCTGTGATTGAGCCGTCGTTTACAAACACCCCGTTGGTGTTCAGTGGTTTTGGCGTTTTGGTGCCATGTAAATGAGAGCTCGAGGCATCAAGGCGGAGATCAACAAAGAGGGAGTGAAAATAAAAAAGAAGAAAAACGAAGTGAATTAAGATGAAGAAATGAAATGCTGTTAGTTCTGGAGGGAGAAAAGGCTGGAATGGCAATTGCCGTGTCGCTGCGATATGCGGACAGAATCAGAGGGACGATCGAGAATGATGTGCCGAAAAGGAATATCAAGAGTCGCGTGTAAACAAAAATAAATTTGAAAGATGACGTGACAGTTCATATTCTCCGTGACGGCTTGTGCCGAAAGTGAAAAATATCCTGGGAAAACTGTTGACGACTGACTTAAAGCTGGTGTGATAAAGTGTCAGTAAGTACTAAAGCCCTGTGACGCTTGCACCTAAGAAGAACAGATCGATGAGAGTGTGTGTCGGTCGACTACCGACAGTTGGATCAAAAGGTGGCTACAGACTGCTTTCCGATAAGCAATATCGAAGATCAAGCAGACAATCTCAAAAGGGCAGAGGTTTGACGAACTCATTTTTGCATGTGCTAGTGGAACAATCGAGTCGAAAGAACGCTAGTTTGTGTCACGAAACTGGGACAGTACCATTGGCGGAGCCAGCTTTTTCTTTTTTCTTACTCACTCTTCTAAAGATGCAAGAGAAAGAGCGAGATGAAAGAGGAGGCAAGCTGCCCCCTCTTCCATCTTTTTCTTTCTCTTGTATGTTTAGGAGTGTGAGAAAGAAAAAAGAAAAAGCTGGCTCCGCTAATGGACAGTACGATCTCCTGAAGACGCCCTTCCGGATTTTCCGATGATCCGTAGTGGACACCTGATAATTCACCTGACCGATGCGATATTCCGTCAGAGACCGAGGAAGTAATCTTTGAATTGTTGAAAGAAGTGTCAAAAGTGATTGCAGAGAATGGAATTCAGTTCAATTGGGAAAAATCTCAAATTCTGAAGAATGAATCGGATTATCTAGGGTATGTGATCGGCGCTGAAAATTACTGCATATCTCCAACGAAGCTCCGTGCAGTGCAACACTACCGTGAACCGTCTAAAGCAAAAGAGTCACAACGGTTCCTGGGACTGACGAATTACTTCCGTAAATTCTTTCGAGGTTCGGAAAATCCCTTCGGAATAGTTTCTGGTCGCTGAAACAGTGTTTAGTGTCCGAACCCGTTTTGAAGATCTACAGTCCTGGTGCCGAAACTGAACACATCGACGCCTCTAAAGAAGGGTACTATGCAGCGCTGCTTCAGAGAGTGAAGAGGGGAAATTGCATGCAGTGTACTACATGAGTCAGTAAACCTCGAGCGCGGAGAAGAATTACATTGTGTACCTTTGGGAAGTGTTGGTAGTGATAAGAGCCGTTGAACGATTCCGTGTCTACGTGCCCCGTTTAAAATCGTAACGGATTGCGTGGCGTTTAAACATACGATGAAGGCGAAACAGTTGGGACACCGAGTGGCAAAGTGAGCCCTGCTGTTGGAAGAGTTCATCTATACTGTTGAGCATCGAGCGGGACCGGGGATGAAACACGTTAACGCATTGATCCAAGCACCAGAAATGCGGGTTCAAAATATTGAAATCCAAGTGGATCAGCAACGATCTTACAATCTACGAGTACGGCAGGCAACCATTTACGAAACTGGGGATGTCGTAGTGGTTATACGAAAGCAGTTTGATCCAGGTAAGAAGTATGCGACCGAATACCTTGGACAGTACAAGATAGTCTACGTCATGCCTAATAGTCGATACGACCAGAACCGTTGCAGGAGACCGAGTTATGAGGATGGAAGAGACAGACGAATCAGACCAGCGAATGCGAGGTCGAAGCCAGGAGCTGTAGACTATCGCGAGATAAAGAGTGGATTGTCATCGTCCTTTTCATCACATGCATGGTTTTTTTTCTGCAGATTAGGTTTTATTTGTAGGTTTTGAAATTATCTGGACGAGGAGAAGAATGTAGAGTTATGCAATTGAATGGAAAGCGGATATTTGATTCAGTGTAGCAGGGCCGCTGACAACGACGTCAAGAATAACAAACAGGAAGAACGTAAACAAAGGCGGGGAATCAGGTTGCAGTGCGAATAGGAGATTGGACGTGTGCAAACGGAAAAACCGGACCGAACCGAAGCTTCCAAGGGACAACTCTACAATAGTGACTTCCGATATGCCTTTAGTGAGATGCGTCACAAGATTGAAACCACATAGAAAGGTACGAGTCTAGCTCCCACGTTCAAGGATCAAGGGTCAAGGATCATTTCAGGAACACTTGGAGAGTATTCCCCAAGAATATCTACAGAAATACTTTCAATGCGTTTCTCTTGAGATTCAGTTCTAGTAGAATGAAGGTTTCAGTATAGTTATTGCAAAAGCTTTGATCTCATGGCAGATTTTTGTATTCGTGAAAAATGTAAACTTCTGAAAGATATTCTCATAATGATGATTCACGCAAGTTTTAGCAAAGATATTCAAATAAATTTCTGGCTCCAACTTCATATTTATTATCCAGAATAATATATTAAACCCATGACCATCCGCAAATAAAGGGGGACAAGCGATCAACTGCGCCGCGGACTCGGGCACTCTGGAGAGAAATTTCCAAATATTTGTACATCACTGCATAAATTTCTGAAGGAATCTTTCGAGGACTTCGCGAACGAACTCTAGGAAAAAAAAAATAAGTAGCAATCCCTGCGAAACATATTCCGAAAGCATCACTAAAAACTTTCCTAAATACTCAATTGGGGAGTTTCATAATGAATCTCTGAAAGATTCACTAAAATTTATCGTAAATGAATCGCAGAAAGAAGCTCCGGAGTGATTTGAAATGAAATCGCTGAAGTTATCAAGCTCCGGAGGAATTTCTGAAGAAATCCTTGGGGATATCCCTGGAAAATCTCGTGAATCCCTGGAAAGATTTGCAAAACAATACTCAAGGATCCCAAATGGAATCACCCAGATGACTTCCCGAAAGAAATCTTGGAAATAATCCAGAAAGGACCGCCAAAGGAATTTCCAAATAAATCACTAGAGGAATCCCGATAGAATCCCTGGAATAATTTGGCAAAGAAATCGCAGGAGAATGGATATTCGAAGGAATCTTTGGAGGCATTTCCGTAGCAATCTCTAAAAAATCCCAAAGAATTCTTGGTAAAATTTTGAAGAATTTTTCGAATACCTGGAAAAATCTTTGTATGAATTATTTAACTATTTCTTGAAGCATTTCTGGAAGAATATTTCAAAAAATTCCAGAAACAATTCCTCTACTGGAAGAAATTCAGCTGGAACCTCTGGAGGGATATCTGAAAGGTGTCCGTGAGGAATTTTAGTAATAACGACTGCATAAATTCCTTTGGGAATTCCACGAATGAATTTTCACAGGAATCCTTGGAGGAGGGATTTCTTGAACAATATTTTGAGGAATTCCTGGAGGAATGCTTTGAATAATATCCGGAGGAATTCCTGGAGACATGATTAATAGGTGGGTTGAATCCAGAAGGAATCACTGGAGAAATGCTTGAATAAATTTCTAAGCAAATTCCAGTAGGAATCTGTGGAACAAAAATCCCTAATAAAATTCCCGAATACATCATTGAAAAAAAAATCCAAGGACCAACCCTGAGGAAATTCCTTGTCGGAATTTCCTTGAGGAATTCCCATACAAATAGCTAGACAAATTGTCAGAACAATTCTTCGAGTGAGTCAGAGAAGTCCCAATCTGGCCTAAATTTCTCTTACATAGCTCTTAAAAATCGTGTCTGAAGTTCTTTGTACACTACACAACGTAGTGGTGAAATTTCAAACCCGGTAGTGCTCGTAGTCCTGAACAATTTTGGCTTCCTATCAGACTTGAAGATCATGCAATACCTCATCAAATTCGTACCGGAGGTTAGTATGTACACTAACGCCACGTGGTGGTGACGCTCGGAACTGGAAATACTTGTAGTCCTGAACAACTTTTCCGAAGATAGTACCTTCCTGTCGGGCTTCAATCTCGTGCTATATCCCACCAAAGTCGTACCGGAAGTAACTATGTACACCAGCGTCCGTGGTGGTGGAATTTGGAACAATGCTCTTCATGACCTGAAGAGAATCCTGAGAGGATTCTGAAGAAAGTCCTGAGAGGATTCTGAAGAGAATCCTGAGAGGATTCTGAAGAGAATCCTGAGAGGATTCTGAAGAGAATCCTGAGAGGATTCTGAAGAGAATCCTGAGAGGATTCTGAAGAGAATCCTGAGAGGATTCTGAAGAGAATCCTGGGAGGATTCTGAAGAGAATCCTGGGAGGATTCTGGCCAGAATCCTGAGAGGATTCCTGAGAGATTCTTGAGAGAATTATGAAGTGAATTCTGCGAGCATTCTGCAGACAATTTTAAGAGGAATCTGGAGAGATTAACGAAAGGATTCTGGAGAAAAACCTAATAGGATTCTGGAGAGAATCCTGAGAGGATTCTGTCGAGAATCCTAAAAGGACTCTGGAGAGAATCCGGAGAGGATTCTGAAGAGAATCCTGAGAGGATTCTGAAGAGAATCCTGAGAGGATTCTGAAGAGAATCCTGAGAGGATTCTGAAGAGCATCCTGAGAGGATTCTGAAGAGCATCCTGAGAGGATTCTGAAGAGAATCCTGAGAGGATTCTGAAGAGAATCCTGAGAGGATTCTGAAGAGAATCCTGAGAGGATTCTGAAGAGAATCCTGAGAGGATTCTGAAGAGAATCCTGAGAGGATTCTGAAGAGAATCCTGAGAGGATTCTGAAGAGAATCCTGAGAGGATTCTGAAGAGAATCCTGGGAGGATTCTGAAGAGAATCCTGGGAGGATTCTGGCCAGAATCCTGAGAGGATTCCTGAGAGATTCTTGAGAGAATTATGAAGTGAATTCTGCGAGCATTCTGCAGACAATTTTAAGAGGAATCTGGAGAGATTAACGAAAGGATTCTGGAGAAAAACCTAATAGGATTCTGGAGAGAATCCTGAGAGGATTCTGTCGAGAATCCTAAAAGGACTCTGGAGAGAATCCGGAGAGGATTCTGAAGAGAATCCTGAGAGGATTCTGAAGAGAATCCTGAGAGGATTCTGAAGAGAATCCTGAGAGGATTCTGAAGAGCATCCTGAGAGGATTCTGAAGAGCATCCTGAGAGGATTCTGAAGAGAATCCTGAGAGGATTCTGAAGAGAATCCTGAGAGGATTCTGAAGAGAATCCTGAGAGGATTCTGAAGAGAATCCTGAGAGGATTCTGAAGAGAATCCTGAGAGGATTCTGAAGAGAATCCTGAGAGGATTCTAAACAGAATCCTGAGAGGATTCTGAAGAGAATCCTGAGAGGATTCTGAAGAGAATCCTCTCAGGATTCTCTTCAGAATCCTCTCAGGATTCTCTTCAGAATCCTCTCAGGATTCTCTTCAGAATCCTCTCAGGATTCTCTTCAGAATCCTCTCAGGATTCTGTTTAGAATCCTCTCAGGATTCTCTTCAGAATCCTCTCAGGATTCTCTTCAGAATCCTCTCAGGATTCTCTTCAGAATCCTCTCAGGATTCTCTTCAGAATCCTCTCAGGATTCTCTTCAGAATCCTCTCAGGATGCTCTTCAGAATCCTCTCAGGATGCTCTTCAGAATCCTCTCAGGATTCTCTTCAGAATCCTCTCAGGATTCTCTTCAGAATCCTCTCAGGATTCTCTTCAGAATCCTCTCAGGATTCTCTTCAGAATCCTCTCAGGATTCTCTTCAGAATCCTCTCAGGATTCTCTTCAGAATCCTCTCAGGATGCTCTTCAGAATCCTCTCAGGATGCTCTTCAGAATCCTCTCAGGATTCTCTTCAGAATCCTCTCAGGATTCTCTTCAGAATCCTCTCAGGATTCTCTTCAGAATCCTCTCCGGATTCTCTCCAGAGTCCTTTTAGGATTCTCGACAGAATCCTCTCAGGATTCTCTCCAGAATCCTATTAGGTTTTTCTCCAGAATCCTTTCGTTAATCTCTCCAGATTCCTCTTAAAATTGTCTGCAGAATGCTCGCAGAATTCACTTCATAATTCTCTCAAGAATCTCTCAGGAATCCTCTCAGGATTCTGGCCAGAATCCTCCCAGGATTCTCTTCAGAATCCTCCCAGGATTCTCTTCAGAATCCTCTCAGGATTCTCTTCAGAATCCTCTCAGGATTCTCTTCAGAATCCTCTCAGGATTCTCTTCAGAATCCTCTCAGGATTCTCTTCAGAATCCTCTCAGGATTCTCTTCAGAATCCTCTCAGGACTTTCTTCAGAATCCTCTCAGGATTCTCTTCAGGTCATGAAGAGCATTGTTCCAAATTCCACCACCACGGACGCTGGTGTACATAGTTACTTCCGGTACGACTTTGGTGGGATATAGCACGAGATTGAAGCCCGACAGGAAGGTACTATCTTCGGAAAAGTTGTTCAGGACTACAAGTATTTCCAGTTCCGAGCGTCACCACCACGTGGCGTTAGTGTACATACTAACCTCCGGTACGAATTTGATGAGGTATTTCATTATCTTCAAGTCTGATAGGAAGGCAAAATTGTTCAGGACTACGAGCACTACCGGGTTTGAAATTTCACCACCACGTTGTGTAGTGTACAAAGAACTTCAGACACGATTTTTAAGAGCTATGTAAGAGAAATTTAGGCCAGATTGGGACTTCTCTGACTCACTCGAAGAATTGTTCTGACAATTTGTCTAGCTATTTGTATGGGAATTCCTCAAGGAAATTCCGACAAGGAATTTCCTCAGGGTTGGTCCTTGGATTTTTTTTTCAATGATGTATTCGGGAATTTTATTAGGGATTTTTGTTCCACAGATTCCTACTGGAATTTGCTTAGAAATTTATTCAAGCATTTCTCCAGTGATTCCTTCTGGATTCAACCCACCTATTAATCATGTCTCCAGGAATTCCTCCGGATATTATTCAAAGCATTCCTCCAGGAATTCCTCAAAATATTGTTCAAGAAATCCCTCCTCCAAGGATTCCTGTGAAAATTCATTCGTGGAATTCCCAAAGGAATTTATGCAGTCGTTATTACTAAAATTCCTCACGGACACCTTTCAGATATCCCTCCAGAGGTTCCAGCTGAATTTCTTCCAGTAGAGGAATTGTTTCTGGAATTTTTTGAAATATTCTTCCAGAAATGCTTCAAGAAATAGTTAAATAATTCATACAAAGATTTTTCCAGTTATTCGAAAAATTCTTCAAAATTTTACCAAGAATTCTTTGGGATTTTTTAGAGATTGCTACGGAAAAGCCTCCAAAGATTCCTTCGAATATCCATTCTCCTGCGATTTCTTTGCCAAATTATTCCAGGGATTTTATCGGGATTCCTCTAGTGATTTATTTGGAAATTCCTTTAGCGGTCCTTTCTGGATTATTTCCAAGATTTCTTTCGGGAAGTCATCTGGGTGATTCCATTTGGGATCCTTGAGTATTGTTTTGCAAATCTTTCCAGGGATTCACGAGATTTTCCAGGGATATCCCCAAGGATTTCTTCAGAAATTCCTCCGGAGCTTGATAACTTCAGCGATTTCATTTCAAATCACTCCGGAGCTTCTTTCTGCGATTCATTTACGATAAATTTTAGTGAATCTTTCAGAGATTCATTATGAAACTCCCCAATTGAGTATTTAGGAAAGTTTTTTAGTGATGCTTTCGGGATATGTTTCGTAGGGATTGCTACGTATTTTTTTTTTCCTAGAGTTCGTTCGCGAAGTCCTCGAAAGATTCCTTCAGAAATTTATGCAGTGATGTACAAATATTTGTTGGAGCCAGAAATTTATTTGAATATCTTTGCTAAAACTTGTGTGAATCATCATTATGAGAATATCTTTCTGAAGTTTACATTTTTCACGAATACAAAAATCTGCCATGAGATCAAAGCTTTTGCAATAACTATACTGAAACCTTCATTCTACTAGAACTGAATCTCAAGAGAAACGCATTGAAAGTATTTCTGTAGATATTCTTGGGGAATACTCTCCAAGTGTTCCTGAAATGATCCTTGACCCTTGATGCTTGAACGTGGGAGCTGGGCTCGTACCTTTCTATGTGGTTTCAATCTTGTGACGCATCTCACTAAAGGCATATCGTAAGTCACTATTGTAGAGTTGTCCCTTGGAAGCTTCGGTTCGGTCCGGTTTTCCCGTTTGCACACGTCCAATCTCCTATTCGCACTGCAACCTGATTCCCCGCCTTTGTTTACGTTCTTCCTGTTTGTTATTGTGCGTTTAGCACTAAATTGACTTCCGAAAAAACTTCATCGACTTCCGCTGCCTTTCCTATGCGTTAAACATAACGTCGGAAGTAGTGCGCTGTACAGTAAATCTGGTTTTCTATACAGCGCACTACTTCCGACGTTATGTTTAACGCATAGGAAAGGCAGCGGAAGTCGATGAAGTTTTTTCGGAAATCAATTTAGTGCTTAACGCACAATATTCTTGACGTCGTTGTCAGCGGCCCTGCTACACTGAATCAAATATCCGCTTTCCATTCAATTGCATAACTCTACATTCTTCTCCTCGTCCAGATAATTTCAAAACCTACAAATAAAACCTAATCTGCAGAAAAAAAACCATGCATGTGATGAAAAGGACGATGACAATCCACTCTTTATCTCGCGATAGTCTACAGCTCCTGGCTTCGACCTCGCATTCGCTGGTCTGATTCGTCTGTCTCTTCCATCCTCATAACTCGGTCTCCTGCAACGGTTCTGGTCGTATCGACTATTAGGCATGACGTTGACTATCTTGTACTGTCCAAGGTATTCGGTCGCATACTTCTTACCTGGATCAAACTGCTTTCGTACAACCACTACGACATCCCCAGTTTCGTAAATGGTTGCCTGCCGTACTCGTAGATTGTAAGATCGTTGCTGATCCTCTTGGATTTCAATATTTTGAACCAGCATTTCTGGTGCTTGGATCAATGCGTTAACGTGTTTCATCCTCGGTCCCGCTCGATGCTCAACAGTATAGATGAACTCTTCCAACAGCAGGGCTCACTTTGCCACTCGGTGTCCCAACTGTTTCGCCTTCATCGTATGTTTAAACGCCACGCAATCCGTTACGATTTTAAACGGGGCACGTAGACACGGAATCGTTCACTACCAACACTTCCCAAAGGTACACAATGTAATTCTTCTCCGCGCTCGAGGTTTACTGACTCATGTAGTACACTGCATGCAATTTCCCCTCTTCACTCTCTGAAGCAGCGCTGCATAGTACCCTTCTTTAGAGGCGTCGATGTGTTCAGTTTCGGCACCAGGACTGTAGATCTTCAAAACGGGTTCGGACACTAAACACTGTTTCAGCGACCAGAAACTATTCCGAAGGGATTTTCCGAACCTCGAAAGAATTTACGGAAGTAATTCGTCAGTCCCAGGAACCGTTGTGACTCTTTTGCTTTAGACGGTTCACGGTAGTGTTGCACTGCACGGAGCTTCGTTGGAGATATGCAGTAATTTTCAGCGCCGATCACATACCCTAGATAATCCGATTCATTCTTCAGAATTTGAGATTTTTCCCAATTGAACTGAATTCCATTCTCTGCAATCGCTCTTGACACTTCTTTCAACAATTCAAAGATTACTTCCTCGGTCTCTGACGGAATATCGCATCGGTCAGGTGAATTATCAGGTGTCCACTACGGATCATCGGAAAATCCGGAAGGGCGTCTTCAGGAAATCGTACTGTCCATTAGCGGAGCCAGCTTTTTGTTTTTTCTTTCTCACACTCCTAAACATACAAGAGAAAGAAAAAGATGGAAAAGGGGGCAGCTTGCCTCCTCTTTCATCTCGCTCTTTCTCTTGCATCTTTAGAAGAGTGAGTAAGAAAAAAGAAAAAGCTGGCTCCGCCAATGGTACTGTCCCAGTTTCGTGACACAAACTAGCGTTCTTTTGACTCGATTGTTCCACTAGCACATGCAAAAATGAGTTCATCAATCCTCTGCCCTTTTGAGATTGTCTGCTTGATCTTCGATATTGCTTATCGGAAAGCAGTCTGTAGCCACCTTTTGATCCAACTGTCGGTAGTCGACCGACACACACTCTCGTCGATCTGTTCTTCTTAGGTGCAAGCGTCACAGGGCTTTAGTACTTACTGACACTTTATCACACCAGCTTTAAGTCAGTCGTCAACAGTTTTCCCAGGATATTTTTCACTTTCGGCACAAGCCGTCACGGAGAATATGAACTGTCACGTCATCTTTCAAATTTATTTTTGTTTACACGCGACTCTTGATATTCCTTTTCGGCACATCATTCTCGATCGTCCCTCTGATTCTGTCCGCATATCGCAGCGACACGGCAATTGCCATTCCAGCCTTTTCTCCCTCCAGAACTAACAGCATTTCATTTATTCATCTTAATTCACTTCGTTTTTCTTCTTTTTTATTTTCACTCCCTCTTTGTTGATCTCCGCCTTGATGCCTCGAGCTCTCATTTACATGGCACCAAAACGCCAAAACCACTGAACACCAACGGGGTGTTTGTAAACGACGGCTCAATCACAGACAAACAGACGTAACACCTTGAACGATTTTCATGGAAATCCATCGCCCAGTTCACACTACTATCACCTGGAGGAAAAGTTGCACGAATCACTGTGTTGTGCAATATCGTCAACAGAAGGCGCTAGTGTGAAACGTCAAACGCATAGAAAAACGATGCGCGCGCCTCTGATTGTGAAAGCCACAACTATGAAAATTTAAAATGATCGTTAAAAACGTGGTCGATGGAAATTTCGCAAGTGTTACGTCTGTTTGTCTGTGGCTCAATTGGCTTGTATGCACTCTCCAAGTTGTACCGGCTACCGGCATCGAAAAGCGTACGAAGCATATTGTTCCCCACTGTGATCTGAAGCATGGGCATTCTCTCTTCCATCCGGGAAAGTCCTCGCACTTCGGAATTGGTTTCGTTTGCTGGGAAGTCTCTCTCCCAGCAGATCCGGTGAAGAATCTTGCCCTCCTAACCGGTAGAAACACTCACATCTCCGAATGTTCTCACCGGGTCACGATTGTTCCAAAACAAAAAAGTAACACTCGCTGCGGAACCACCTGGTCTTGTCATTTTTAAAGCGCTGAAGAAACATCCGGACTCGCCTCAACCTCGCTTCAGTTGGCGCTTTGGTTTGCACCGGACTGGCATATTTTCTTGCGCTTCGGAACTCTTCCGGACTCGCATTTTTACTTGTAGCGCTTCGGATTACACCGGACTCGCTCTTTATGGCACTACGGTATACGGTATCATCCGGACTTGCCTGGTGCGCTTCGGAAACATCCGGACCCGCAATTTTCCTACCTATTATTCCTCCTGCTCAGGAAAAACCCTAGACCACCGAAAATACATACCGGCTGCGCCAAATTGTAGAGTTGTCCCTTGGAAGCTTCAGTTCGGTCCGGTTTTCCCGTTTGCACACGTCCAATCTCCTATTCGCACTGCAACCTGATTCCCCGCCTTTGTTTGCCTTTGAGAGGATTCTGAAGAGAATCCTGAGAGGATTCTGAAGAGAATCCTGAGAGGATTCTGAAGAGAATCCTGAGAGGATTCTGAAGAGAATCCTGAGAGGATTCTGAAGAGAATCCTGAGAGGATTCTAAACAGAATCCTGAGAGGATTCTGAAGAGAATCCTGAGAGGATTCTGAAGAGAATCCTGAGAGGATTCTGAAGAGAATCCTGAGAGGATTCTGAAGAGAATCCTGAGAGGATTCTGAAGAGAATCCTGAGAGGATTCTGAAGAGAATCCTGAGAGGATTCTGAAGAGAATCCTGAGAGGATTCTGAAGAGAATCCTGAGAGGATTCTGAAGAGAATCCTGAGAGGATTCTGAAGAGAATCCTGAGAGGATTCTGAAGAGAATCCTGAGAGGATTCTGAAGAGAATCATGAGAGGATTCTGAAGAGAATCCTGAGAGGATTCTGAAGAGAATCCTGAGAGGATTCTGAAGAGAATCCTGAGAGGATTCTGAAGAGAATCCTGAGAGGATTCTGAAGAGAATCCTGAGAGGATTCTGAAGAGAATCCTGAGAGGATTCTGAAGAGAATCCTGAGAGGATTCTGAAGAGAATCCTGAGAGGATTCTGAAGAGAATCCTGAGAGGATTCTGAAGAGAATCCTGAGAGGATTCTGAAGAGAATCCTGAGAGGATTCTGAAGAGAATCCTGAGAGGATTCTGAAGAGAATCCTGAGAGGATTCTGAATAGAATCCTGAGAGGATTCTGAAGAGAATCCAGAGAGGATTCTGAAGAGAATCCTGAGAGGATTCTGAAGAGAATCCTGAGAGGATTCTGAATAGAATCCTGAGAGGATTCTGAAGAGAATCCTGAGAGGATTCTGAAGAGAATCCTGAGAGGATTCTGAAGAGAATCCTGAGAGGATTCTGAAGAGAATCCTGAGAGGATTCTGAAGAGAATCCTGAGAGGATTCTGAAGAGAATCCTGAGTGGATTATGAAGAGAATCCTGAGAGGATTCTGAAGAGAATCCTGAGAGGATTCTGAAGAGAATCCTGGAAGGATTCTGAAGAGAATCCTAGAAGGATTCTGAAGAGAATACTGAAAGGATTCTGAAGAGAATCCTGAAAGGATTCTGGAGAGATTTCTGAGAGGATTCTGGCCAGAATCATGAGAGGATTGTTGAGAGATTCTTGAGGGAATTATGAAGAGAATTCTGCGAGCATTCTGCAGAGAATTTTAAGAGGAATCTGGAGAGATTAACGAAAGGATTCTGGAGAAAAACCTAATAGGATTCTGGAGAGAATCCTTAGAGGATTCTGTCGAGAATCCTGAGAGGATTCTGTCGAGAATCCTGAAAGGAATGTGGAGAGAATCCTGAGAGGATTCTTTAGAGAATCCTGAGAAGATTCAGAAGAAAATACTGAGAGTATTCTGGAGAGAATCCTGTGAGGATTCTTGAGAGAATCCTGAGAGGATTCTTGAGAGAATTCTGAGAGGATTCTGAAGACAATACTGAAAGGATTCTGGAGAGAATCCTGAGAGGATTGTGGTGAGAACCCTGAGAGGATTCTGAAGTGAATTTTGAGAGAATTCTTGAGAGAATTCTGGAGACGATTCTGAAGAGAATTCTGTATATATTTTGGGAATCCTGGGAGGATTCGGATGAGAATCCTGAGAAGATACTGATGCGAATCCTGTGAGAATCCTGAGAGGATTCTGCGAGGATTCTGGCGAGAATCCTGAGAGGAAAGCACCGCAGTGGACATTTCAAGATTATTTCAGATCGCGTGCTGCATCTCTGTTTGCTTACAACTCAATCGCCGTTTTTATTTCTCTCCTGCTTCTCACCAATGACAATCAATCTTCATGGACAGGTTAACATCGGTCGGTTAAGGTGAAACTCTAACAGCTTTCCCCCCTTTAACTAATATACCCCAACATACATCAAAGATCAAATTCAACATGAAGAATTAGTATTGTTAGTCATATAAGTCATCAAGCCGTTTTGGTGGATTTCGAACTCTTGTGGATCTACGAGGTGTATAATTTTGCACAGACTTTTCAGCTATCTGTGGTTTTACCCGATTTTCGCTCAGAGCCGCTTCGACAGTTGGCCTTGAAGGTTCAGCGGACTCACCCACAACTTGCTTCGGTGTCCTATTGGGAGTTGGTACATCTGTTGTGGATTGGGATACGGAAATGTCAGGGGTTTCAAGGTGGAAGTCCTGAGCGGCAAGTAGTTTGAGCACGTCGCAATTTATCGAAATATTCTGAACCGGAAGTGACACAAATATTTTGCTCCGCATGGTCAACCGCAGGGCCCACTCTCATCTGATCCACATGCCGCTTCCAGATTCTTCCATCGTCAAAGTTCATCATGTAATGGAGTTTTCCCAATCGTTCCTTTACCGTGCCAAATTTCCACTTGGATGAGCCCAAAAAGGTTCGCGCAGAAACCCTTTCGTTAACTTTGAAACCCCGTACACTCTCTTCTTCCCCACAAGAAGAGTTCTCTGGTGCGCTCGAAGGAACCAAAAAGTCAAGCCTAGATTTCATCTGCCTTCCAAATACCAGCATTGATGGAGATTTATCTGTTGCAGGATGTTGTACAGTTCTACGGTATGTCATCAAAATTTTGTAAAGCTCGAATTGCACAAATCGATCAGCTTGGCCGTACGTAGCTGGATGATACGGAGCTCCCATTTTGTGCGTGACGTTGTTTCGTTTCAGAAAACCCTGAAACTTATCAGAGGTGAACTGGACTCCTCTATCACTGACGATAATCGCTGGAACTCCGTATGTGGAAAAGTACTCTCGCAAACGGTCGATGGTGGTGTCTGTCGTCATGTCGGGGATAATCTTGACTTCCGGCCACTTCGTGTACGAATCCACGATCACCAGAAAATACAGTCCTAGAAACGGCCCCGCAAAGTCAATGTGGATCCTCTGGAACGGTTCCGTAGCCTTTTCCCAGCAATGTGGTACCACCTTTATTGGATTCTTTCGTACGCAGTTCCTAGATAGTTCCTCAATGTCGCGGTCTACAGTCTCCCACCAGCAGTACGATCGAGCCAAGGATTTCTTCCTAGATACGCCGAAGTGTCCCGTATGCAGTTCTTCCAGCACTCGCCGTCGTAGTTTAGGAGGGATGTAAACTCGGATTCCTCTCAACAGACAATCCTTCTGAATAGAGAATTCATTCTGATTGATGCCAAACCTGTCACGCCCTTCAACATTCCTTCCCACTTTCAAGCCTTGCAGTAAATTCTTCACGTTGGAGTCCTCCTTAGTGCATTCAGCCAGCTCTTCAGTTGTAACAGGTAAGGTTTCAATTTGATTCACCTCGATAAGATCCACTTCTTCAATCCGATGCTGGTTCCTTTCACCTAGGATTGGTAGTCGAGACATTGTATCCGCGTTCGCGTTTTCCTTTGAAGAGCGGAAGCGTATCTCATAATCGAACGACTCCAGGAAGAATAGCATAGTGCTGCGTCCGTAAAGCACTCAAAGTCGGAAATCCCTTGTGAGGCGCCAGAATTTGAGACAATAAGGCCGTGTCTCGTTAAGGCCGTGTTTCGTTAATCTCTCCAGATTCCTCTTAAAATTCTCTGCAGAATGCTCGCAGAATTCTCTTCATCATTCTCTCAAGAATCTCTCAAGAATCCTCTCATGATTCTGGCCAGAATCCTCTTAGAAATCTCTCCAGAATCCTTTCAGGATTCTCTTCAGAATCCTCTCAGGATTGTCTTCAGAATCCTCTCAGGATTGTCTTCAGAATCCTCTCAGGATTCTCTTCAGAATCCTCTCAGGATTCTCTTCAGAATCCTCTCAGGATTCTCTTCAGAATCCTCTCAGGATTCTCTTCAGAATCCTCTCAGGATTCTCTTCAGAATCCTCTCAGGATTCTCTTCAGAATCCTCTCAGGATTCTCTTCAGAATCCTCTCAGGATTCTCTTCAGAATCCTCTCAGGATTCTCTTCAGAATCCTCTCAGGATTCTCTTCAGAATCCTCTCAGGATTCTCTTCAGAATCCTCTCAGGATTCTCTTCAGAATCCTCTCAGGATTCTCTTCAGAATCCTCTCAGGATTCTCTTCAGAATCCTCTCAGGATTCTCTTCAGAATCCTCTCAGGATTCTCTTCAGAATCCTCTCAGGATTCTCTTCAGAATCCTCTCAGGATTCTCTTCAGAATCCTCTCAGGATTCTCTTCAGAATCCTCTCAGGATTCTCTTCAGAATCCTCTCAGGATTCTCTTCAGAATTCTCTCAGGATTCTCTTCAGAATCCTCTCAGGATTCTCTTCAGAATCCTCTCAGGATTCTCTTCAGAATCCTCTCAGGATTCTCTTCAGAATCCTCGGTTACGAGAATGAATTTGCGCCCAAAGAGGTACTGGTAAAACTTTTTCATCCCAAATATGATTGCGTACGCCTCTTTGCCAACTTGAATGTAATTTCGTTGTGATCTATTTAGTGTTTGGGAAGCGTAGTGAATTGGCCTTTCTGTACCATCCGGGTACAGATAGCTCAATACTGTACCAACACCGTAAGGCCAGAACCAGTGGAAGTTTTGGATCATAGTGAACCAACACTCTATCAGATTGCATCTCCTTTTTTACCCAAAGGAATGCCTTTTCGCAACCATCATCCCACTGAAACCGTACATTCTCCTTTAACAGGTTGTTGATGGGGTAAATTTAGGTGCTCAAATTCTTCATGAACCGGCCGTAATAGTTGATTAGACCAACAAACGCTCGAACCTGGTAACGGTTGCTCGGCCTTGGCATTTCCTGAATAGCATCCACTTTTGTCTTAATTTTCCGTATTCCTTCCTTATCAATCACAAACCCACAATATTCGATGCGATCCGCGAAGAATTCACATTTCGCCACGTTCAACTGCAATCTGTGCTCTTCCAACCGTTGTAGAACCATAGCCAATCGTTGCAGATGTGTTTCATCGTCCGGACCAGTCACCTTGATGTCATCCAGGAAGACTGAAACCCCTGGAATATCACCGAGTAGCTGAGAAATCTCCCGCTGAAAGATCGCCGGAGCCGAAGACCCCATACATCAGCCGCGTTGGTTGATAGAGACCCAGATGTGTATTTAAGGTGAGAACTTCACGATCTTCCTCACGAACCTCCATTTGTAGGTAGGCCTGCGCCAGGTCCAGCATTGTAAATTTCTTGCCACCCGCCATGCTGGAGAACAGCTAATCAATTGTCGGCAATGGATGTTCGTCAACCAAGAGGCATTTGTTTACTGTTATCTTGTAGTGTCCGCACAAACGTACTCGATCCGCAGACTTCATGACCGGCACAACCGGAGTAGCCCAAAAAAGCTGGTTAGACTGTTTTTACGGCTGTTCGGGCCAGTATAAAGTTGATCATCAATATTAACTTCTTTTCTCGATCAGCCGAGATAGGGTATCGCGCTACTTGGGCGGTGGTTTTCTTCGTCTGTTATTTTCGTCTGTTTTCCACTGTAACTCGGTCAATTTTGAACCGATTGACTTGAAATTTTGTACACGGGTAGATACTATACCTATCTCACCGCATTCCAAGAATTGTGTCAATTGGTTCAAGATTGACTGAGTTATAGTGGAAAACAGACGAATATAGAAGCCACCGCCCAAGTAGCGCGATTCCCTACACTGATAGGCAAAATAAAGTGCCCACCTTTTAGTTTTTTCAATTTCTCTCATTTACTTGGTTCAAATTAAAGTAAACACACTGTAGTTTTTTATTATCTTATTTTTTATATTCCTTCTAAGTTTCACTTATGGAATACTGAAAAAAAGAAGTTTTACTTAAAGAAAAAAAATCAATTTGTGTTGAAAAAAAAACAGTGACAAAAAAAAGTGCCCACTTCAAAAATCGATATGTTTTCGATAAGTTTCCATTGGAAGACCCCTCGATTGTTTATGTTTTGATATTTTGACATGTTTTGAAGCAAACGGCTTGACCTGGTGCATTTGTTTACGTGATCGCGTTTGATTAAGTTGAAAAAAAAATGGAGAACGTAGTGGTTTCGAAAGCAATTCCGTTGTGTATCCGAAAACTGGTAGTTCGTGATGTGCAAAACGGTGAATCGCACCGGACTGTCACTAGGAAGTACAGTATCAGTAAGGCAGCGGTTGGCAAAATTCTTCTGAAGCTTAAAACGTTTGGATCAGTGGTGGATCGCCCTGGCAGAGGCAGGAAGCGGAAAACGGATGCGAGAACGGACACCAAGATCATGCGCGAAGTCAAGAAGAACCCGAAGGTAACTGTCCGCGAGATTCAGGAAACCCTTCAGTTATCAGTTTCCGGTCGAGCTGTTCGTCGCCGTCTCGTAGCACAGGGGTTGAATAGCAAACCTGCCCGGAAGCGCCCATTTATCAGCAAGGCAAACAAAGCTTAACGGCTTAAGTTTGCTAAGGAGCATGCTGATAAGCCCCTAGAGTTCTGGAAAACGGTTCTCTGGACGGACGAATCAAAATTCGAGCTGTTTAACCGAAAGCAGCGGGTTCGTGTTTGGTGCAGATCGGGAGAGGAGCTTCAGGAGCGCCACATCCAAGGCACGGTGAAGCATGGAGGAGGAAATGTAATGGTGTGGGGATGTTTTTCGTGGAGTGGAGTGGGTAGTCTCGTGAAAATCGACGGGATAATGACGGCGGATTCCTACATCAACATCCTGCGAGAAAATCTGGAGGTTTCGCTGCTCCAGACGGGCCTTGAAGAGAAGTTCGTATTCCAGCAGGACAACGACCCGAAGCATACTGCCAAGAAGACCAAGTCTTTCTTCCGGTCTTGTCGGATCAAACCGCTGGAATGGCCTCCACAAAGCCCGGACCTCAATCCCATCGAGAATTTGTGGGCGATTCTCGATGCCAGGGTTGACAAATCTGGTGTTACCAATAAAAATAACTATTTTGAAGCCCTGGAGCGCGCCTGGGAAGAGCTAGATCCACAGCACCTAAAAAACCTGGTCGAGAGCATGCCGAAGCGCCTGCAGGAGGTCCTGAAGGCCAAAGAAGGACACATCAATTATTGAAAAGCTTTTGTTTTACTTTAATTTATGTTTTCTGTAGCCTAATGAAGTGGGCACTTTTTTTTGTCACTGTTTTTTTTCAACACAATTTGATTTTTTTTTTCTTTAAGTAAAACTCCTTTTTTTCGGTATTCCATAAGTGAAACTTAAAAAGAATATAAAAAAAAAGATAATAAAAAAAACTACAGTGTGTTTACTTTATTTTGAACCAAGTAAATGAGAGAAATTCAATAAACGATGAGGTGGGCACTTTATTTTGCCTATCAGTGTAGCTGTTGTTCCCAAAGCACTATGGGCCAGAAATCAAAATTTCGCGACAAAAGTCAAAAAAGTGGTTTTTCTAAGATCAATAAACTTTCATATATGTGTGATTGTTTGGGCTATGTTTGATTGTATACCGACTGATTTTTTCGATTTGTAACGAAATTTCATCGTTTTTTGTCTGGAGAAACTTCTTATAAGCGAAAATTTCCGATTTTATCCAATATTTAGTAAAATATGATTTGAGGTGAAAAAAGCGCCCAACACGTATAACGCACACATTTCCTAATAGTAAACTAAGTACATTTAACATATTTGATGCGCAAATTGCGATGGCTTCAAGTTTATATTAAAATTTTACAATATTTACTCAAATTTTACGGTTTATTTGCCCACTTGTACAAAAAGTAGTAGTATTCGACCGTATTCGACATGCAACCGGTCTAGGAAGCTAGTTTAGACTCAGCTTTTTTAGATGCTTTCGGACTTTTTTGCGGGAATTTGCGGGAAACCAAGTTAGAGTGGTTCTTGTGCATGCGTTAATTTTACAATATTTTACGCTGTGCTTAAATAATCATCCACTCCAAGATCCACTTTTGCCATGACGATGCAATTTTCTTATGGCTTGCGAAACAATACACATAGAAACAAACAACTATCATTCTAGAATGTTTCGTTTCAGATATGACACTTGATGGTAGGCTTTTAAATCAATACAACACACTTAACCAAAGTGCAAAGTTTTGGTGCATCAATTCGTGTGGCCAATTATGATGTTTTATTAACTCAACTTATGTATACTTACTTGGATAAGTTTTTATTGAAAACCCCGCTACTCAGGTGTTTCAGACGTCCAGCCATTTGGCCGAATGCCGACTGACCGAGGTATTTTCAAAATAATTTAGAGACCCTTTCTCACATTCTATAGGGTGTCCCAGAAAGTATGGGCACATCTTTGTATAGCGAAAGTACAAGCATTTTCTTAACAAACGACAATTTTTATATTTTTGTATTTTTATTCAAAGTATTTTCATTGATACCTGTAAAGAGTTTATACATTTTAAAGGGTTTTTATATGCAGAATAAATAAAATGAAAAAACAACATTTTAAACTTCTGCACAAACTACTTTTTTACGGTTTTGCCAAATACCCTAATTCGAAACAATTTTTTTGAATTTTTTTCGCATGATATATTCGAAAACATGTTTCCTCAGATGATTGATTTGATTTTTTCTTAAAAATATGATTTGCCTGTGCGTAAGGGTATTTTAAAATTTTGAGAAAATTGAGAAATTTGCCTTTTCTATTTTTGGATAAGACATGCCCACAGAAATTCGAGTTTTAAAACATGTTTTAACGAGAATAAAAATAATTTATACTACACTTTATAAAGCTAGAGCATTTATTTTACTTCTAGTGAAATGAAGTTGTAATTTTCTGCATGCTGTGATACGTATTCAGAAACTTGTTTTCAACTATTAGAAAAACGGGTTTTCATAAATATCGATATTGGTGTTAACATTCATTTTTCAGATTCAAAAATATATGTTTTCAATTCAAACTAAGGGTTGTATAATAGATACGCATGTAGAAATACACGGATATATTTTTTGAAATTTTTATCGAGCTTAATTTCATGCGTAGAAAATAATTTGTTTAGCGATGTTATTGTAAAATATAGCAATTTGTGCAGAAGATTAAAGGGTCTTTTAAGGTATGCTCCACCGCATCCGAACGAAGTGTAAAATGAAAATTTTAATGATTGGCATTTGATGTTAATATATTAAGGCAGGATATGTGTGAAAATAAAGTTTGTTTATGCATCCATTAACAAATGGCGGAGCTGCAAAGTTGTGCCCATACTTTCTGGGACACCCTATAGCTGCCAATTTGATCATCATTCATTTTACCTTTTGTCAATCATTCACTATTTTTCTAGTTTTACAGTTCAGGGATTCCTAGTTGGCGTTGAAACTATCAATATTTTATTATCAGAGATTTTTCCTCCTTTAAATCATAGGCGATTCTTTGAGTTATAATGACGTGGAGAACAGTGACAAGTTCATCATTTCTCCTTTAGTCAAATGGCGTTCGGCCAAATGGCTTGGATTCGGTATTTGAACAATAAATAAATTGCGTTCGCTCTTCGTTCGTACATATGTGCAAGTGAGATGGATATGTTTGCGATCAGGGGAAAGATTTGATTTTCCTTATAATTAAAATGCCGTGTCATTGATTGGCTTGGGTCCGTAAAGCACTTGTGTAACATATAAGGGTCGTGAGTGAAAATCTTACCTAAGCTGTAGATTTGTTCATAATTTCACTAATAATTTTTCCTTCTGTACATACATGTATGTACGTTGAGTTAATTAAAAATTTTAATTGATCGCACGGATAGATATACTGAAACTTTGCACATTGAGTAAGTGTGTGGTCTTGATTTTAAGGCTTATAATCACATTTACATCTGGAACAAAACCTTCCAGAATGACAGTTGTTTGTTGGTATGTATATTATTTCGCAAGCCATAAAGTGATTGCGTCGTAATGGCAAGAATGGATGATTATCGAAGCACAGCCTAAAATGTTGTAAAATAATAACATGCACTAAAATCACTCTAACTTAGTTTCCCGCAAATTCCTGTAAAAAAGTTCGGTAGTATTCGCAAAAAAAAGAGTCTTAACTAGCTTCCTAGACTGGTTGCAAATAAACCGTGAAATTGGAGTAAATATTGTTGTTGCTGGCAGCACTGCCATATGATGTCATTACAACTGAGTTATGTCAGGATGCGAAGCAATATACGAAGAAGAATGAGAATTTCAGAGAACTGTCAAAGCAAGTCTGTTTAGTGATGTGTAAACACATGAAATTGTAATTGTATTAAATAATACCTAAATAATTGGAATAAATTGCTAAAATAGTATTCTACTTACAGCTACTTATTTACAAATAGATAGATATTTAACTAACCTAGTTATCACAGTTAAAATCACAGTAAGTTATCAGAACGTTAATAATTTGTTATTCTAACCTTAAAACCTATAAACACAGATGAACGAACACAGATGTTACGGGGGAATTTGATAATAATTCTATGTTAAGCGGAAGACCGATTTATGTAAGTACAATGTATAGATATAAGTGATTATTGAACTAAACATATAATTGAATTGCAGCTTTTATCTGTTTTGCACCCGCACATCGGAGTTTGCGATCTGCTTCGAAGAAGTCGGCTCAAAGCCTCACATAACCCCCCTCGAACCCCACTTTTCGCCGTAACAATTGTAAAAAAAAATAAAATTAGCATTGCAATTTATGCAGTAAATATGCAACATGTACTAAATTTACTGTTGGAAAATGTATGTGTTATACATATTGGGCACATTTATCACCACAAATCTCATTTTTCTTAATTTTGGTTAAAATCGGAAATTGTCTCTTATAAGAAGTTTCTCCATACAAAAAGCGATACAATTTTGTTACAAATCGAAAAATTCAGTCAGTATAGAATCAAACATAGGCCAAAAAATCATACATATATAAAAACTGATTGATCTTAGAAAAAATAAACTTTTTTGACTTTTGTCGCGAAATTTTGATTTCTGGCCCACAGTGCAAAGGGAAACCAAAATTTCTATAGCGGCTCAGGATTTTTGAAGCAACGCTTAAAACTGCAATTTATTTAATCATTCAATTAACATTCTTAATCTATTCTAGTACAAATACTCACAAGAAGTGGTTTCCAATTCTATCTTGGGATGATAATGGGTGCAGTTACCCTAACTTGATTGAGTGTGAATCTGGAGTACGGTAGATAGTAAATGATAAATAAACACTCAAACCGTTTCTGCTACCATCTACGTGTAATTACTTACAGCAAATGTCGCCGGAATGTGGACACCGTTCCTATTCCTATTACCGGTGATTCCCAGGTATCTATCACGGATCGGATTGGCCACAGCTACGAAATAATCTTGGTAAGTATTCACACAAACATTTCACGGTCAACACTAATTAATTTCTTTTCAAGTTCTTACCGTATTGCTGATAATTACAACCGATTTTTGGAAGTGTTCTCGCCCCGAATTCACTACAATTTTAATAAACTAACGCGCCTTTGCACAACTCAACTAATTTGCCTTATCTATTTACTGCAATGGCGAAATAGCTGCCTACCGTCATAATCATCGTCATTCCCATCATCATATGGTTTTTATTTACCTTCTCGCTCATTGCCTATCACACTACTACTACCACCACACGCAAGCTGACATGCTGCGGTGGTTATGCTGCGGTTAGGCGGGTCCAATTTTAGACTGGCCCAGAAAACCCCGGAAACTTATTTAAATGCGGCTCGTCAACAGCTGTCTAGTGTCGGTAGCGATTGTCTCAATTGGCTAAAAATAACACTATGGACCGCCTGTTCCGGTGGCAAGAGTCCACCAACAGGTGACCCCTAAATCATGGTGTGATGCGGCTTCATGCTTACCGTGCCTAGGAATGAATGGCTAGGTGGGGTCTAATAAAAACCTAACCGCTAACGGAGCCTGTGGAGTACCAGGGCGCCCTCCATAGTATGTTGCCCTTACTGCGCTAACCGGAGCAATGGTGCAGTGGACCTTGTGTTTCTCCGAGACAATCGGCTGCCATTCTTTAGTCTCACTTGAGACTAAATAAGGGCGGGATTATGAAGATGTTGTTAATTAGTTTAAATTTTCACCTATATGGTTTCGCATTATGCGATTTACACAGTGTATTCTGTGTATCCTCGCCTTTGGCGTTTTCCAATCGATACCGATCTGGTTTTGTTGCTGCTGTTCGTTGTTGTGCTGTTGTTGCGAAGAGTTTAATCTTGCCTAGCCAATCTTTGCAGACTTATGCAAAATGGTACAGCCCAAGTGGCCTTGGTACAAAAATCTTACTTCCGTAAGGGGAATTTCTATCTAGGAAACCTTGTGAACCCGGTGTTTGCTACTTTCAGTAAACATGAAATGGCAAACTCGCGTGTCATGCCTCGAGCCTGTGTGCTTGTCAACAACGCAATAGTTGCTACACTCGTCTCTGAACTAACCACCAGACATGTATCTGCTAGAGAGGAAGTGTTAGACATAACGCTTTGCTCTAGTAGAATTAGTCACGAGCTGACCAATTGACATGTGTCAAATGAAGAATCTTTATCTGACCATCACTACATCTTTTTTGAACTTTTAAATGTTACTTCGCAAACATTGCGTTTCAGGAATCCCCGGTCAACAAACTGGGATCTCTTTACTGATTGGTTGCGGCCAAATTGCATGGATACTCACCATCCATTGACACTCCAAGTGATTTAGATGATGCCATTGATACTACAACGACCTTTATCATGGAAGCTTTTGAAGAAGCATGCCCTCTACGGTCTGTGAAGATCACAAGAGGAACCCCTTGGTGGAACTCTGATCTGGCGAAACTCAGGAAACAATGTAGAAAGAGTTGGAACAGACGACGTTCGGCTGGATCGGAGGTTTTCAGGTCGGCTCGCAAGGCCTACCAGAAAGCTCTTCAGTCTGCAGTCAGCCGGATCGGATAAACCTTTGTACAAATGTTTCCAGTTTGAGTGAAGTAAGCATTGGCGTAGCTAGGGGGGGTTCCAGGGGTGCCTGGCACCCCCTAGAACAAGTTTGGCACCCCCTAGAATTTTTCCTTGGCAGTCACCCAAAATTTAAAATTTCACACAATAAATTCCAATATTTATTGATGGCACATTCGAATAAAACTTAAACACACCCAGATTTACTTATATACCTGTTGTACGTTTTGGCGTTTTGGATGTTGCTAAGAACAATCAACAGACTTCTCCATGGATTTCTCCAGAAATACCTTTATCTATTCATACAGTGATTTCTCTAGGCTTTCTTTATGGATTCCTCCCGTTATTTCTTTAATAAACTTCCCTCTGGATACTATAAATTTCTGTAGAGAATGATCCAGCAATTTCTTGTAGGATTTCTTTCAAAATTCTTACTATGGTGCTGTTTGGAACCCTTCTAGGGATTCTTCTAAAAAATTCTTTTGGGATTTCTTCAGGGATTCCTGGTGGGATTATTTACGACAACCTTCCTGGATCCTTTCAGAAGTTCCTCCTGTGATTCTTCCAGGAATGCCTGCAGAGATTTTATTCAGAGATTCTTCCAGAAATTTCTCATGAAATTCCTCCAGGAGCTTATATTGGCCTTCCACCGGGAACTGTGGCTAGGATTCCAGCAATTTCTATTGGAACTCCTCCAGAAATTCTCACTATGGTACCTTCAGGAATTCTACTAGGGAAGTTCTTTCGAAAATTCTTCCAGGTAATCTCCCAGGGATTTTTCTAAAAACCCCTTCGGTGATTCTTCCAGAGATTTCTTCAAGGATTCAACCAGGACTTCCTCCAGAGGTTATTCCGGAAATTCCACAGGGGATTTATACAAGAACTTCCATTGGCCTTCCTCCATGCATTCCAGCTGGAATTGTTCAAGCAATTCCCATAAGGACTCCTTCAGAAATACAGGGGATAGAGAAAATGATCGGGACAGGCAAATTTTTCTCTTCCAATTAAATTTTCAAATGGCTGTAACTTTTCGAAAAGTGCAACAAATGTTCTCAAATTTTCACTGTAGGTTGGTCAACTAGTTGTGTATCAGTAGACAAAATTTGGAAAAGATCGGACTACATATTCTGCACGAAGTTATAAAGGTTCTAGTAAAAGGTATAATTATCCGATAGCCAACTTTGAGCTGTTATATCTCCGGATCCAATGAACCGAATGCAATGAAATTTTGACCATTTACGTCTTATATAATGAGCTTCAAAAAACTTTTGACTTAACTCAAAATTCTTAAAACGGAAGAAAATTATAACGATAAGATTATTTTTCTAATAAAACACCCAATTTTCTTAAATTTCAACATCGTTTCAAAATTGAAGATGCTAATTATCATTAAAATTTAAATTCCCTCTGATTGTCTTAAATATAAACATATTTTGAAAGAACGTAACAACATAGTCGGTTCGGAAATTATTTGAAAAAGTAATGGGATGCATATTAAAAATAGACCAATTTACTAAAAAATTATAAAATAAATGAAATCGCTATAATTTTTTCTCTTGTTAATAACTTCAAGTTGAGTCAAACGTTTTTCAGAGCTCATTGTATAGGTCATAAATGGACAAAATTTTACTGCGTTCGGTTCATTGAATCCGGAGATATAACTGCTCAAAGTTGGCTATTGGATAATTCTACCTTTTTCTAAAATGCTTACAACTTCCTGCAAAATAGTGCGATATTTTCCAAATTTTGTGCACTAATACACAACTATTAGATCAACTTACAATGAAAATTTGAGAATCTTTGATTACCTTTTCGAAAAGTTACAGCTAATTGAACATTTTTTGAAAAGTGAAAATTTTGCCAGTCCCGATCATTTTGTCTATCCCCTGTACTTCCAGGGATTTCACCTGGCATACTTACTTGCGGCAATACTTACAGGAAATCTTCCTGAGATTCCTCAAGAAATTCCTCCTGCGATTCCATCAGGGCTTCCTCCAGTATATTTCTACCGATTCTTTCAAGGAGAACTGTAGGTATTGCCCCAGGCATTTGTTAGAGGAACTTCTCTTAGGATACCCCCGGCATTCCTGATTCTAGGATTTTTCTAGAAATTACTTCTATGATACCTCCCGGAATTCTAGGAATTCCTCCAGATTCGCGTTTCCTAAACTCCGTTTTCGTGGCACACTAGCCAGCCTCTTGCAGGCTCGCTAAAAGGAGTAGAAAAAGCGAGCCTGCAACCCGTGGGGACGCCACAAAAACTGATTTTGGGAAGCGCTGCTCCAGATATTCCAGCTGGGATTCCTTTAGCAATTCCTGCGGTTCTTCCAGCTATTAATAAATTCTAACTGTGGTAGTTCAGAAATTATGCCGCGGAATCCTCTAGAGCATTCTTCTGACTTTTTTGCTGGGATGTTTCCAGGTAATCTCCCTGAAATTCTTGCAGAAATTTCTTTGGTTGTCCTACCAGAGATTTCTCCAAGGACTCATTCAGGAATTCCTCCAGAGATTTTATTCAAAGATTCCTCCAGAAATTCCTCGTGGAATTCCTGCAGAAACTGCCTTTGGTCTTCCTCCAAGAATACCTCAAACAACTCCTCCTGCGGTTCTTCCAGCAATTCCTTCGGAAATTCTTATTATGATACGTCCAGAAATTCTTCTAGTGATTCCTTTACGAATTTAACCTAGCAATATAGCTGGAATTCTTCCAGGAAATCTTTCTGACATTTCTTCAGAAATTCCTTCTGCGATTCCTTCAGGGCCTTCTCTATAGATTCTTCCAGAATACCTCTACTGGTTCTTGCAGGTACTTCTCTAGGCATTCCAAGGATTTTTTCTTTGGATTCCACCAGGCATTCCTAATGGGGGTTCTCTATAAATTCCTGTATAGTTTCCTCCAGCCATTCCTCCTAGGAATTCTGTTGCGATTTCTACAATGACACACCTCAGAGTGCATTTAAGAATACCTCTTGAGATTTTTTCTATGACTTTTTCAGAACCTTTCCGATGATTACTCCATGAATTTTTATCGAAGATATTTTATCCAAGGATTCTCTCATAAATTTCTCATGGGTTCTCCAGCAATTCCTCCAAAGACTTCTCCACAATTACTTTTTGTAATACCTCCCGGGATTCTTCTAGACATTATTCTCCAGGGTCTCCTTCAAACACTTGCTGGGATTGATCAAGGTAATCTTTCTATGAGCCTCACAGAGGTACCTTCGGCGTTTCCTCCTGGAAATCCTAAAGGTTTTTTTTTCCTGGGATTTCTCCAAATATTTCTTATTGAACTCCTCTAGGAAATCCTCTTGTCTTTCATCCAGGAACTCCTCCTGGGATTCCATAAGCGATTCCTGCTGCTTCTAATGTTTCAGGAATGCCTCCTAGGTCTCCTCCAGAAATTCTCACTGTGATACCTGGGATTTCTCCTGGCATTCTTGCTAGGATTCTTCTAGGTAGTTTTCCTAGGATACTTCCAGAAATGCCTTTGATTCTTCCAGGGATTTTTCTAAAGTCTTATCTAGGAATTCCTCTAGAGTTTTTATTCGTGGATTACTATAGAAATTAATCACGGTATTACTTCTGGAAATCCTTTTGGGCTTCTTCAAGGAATTCCAGAAGAAATCTCTAAAGGAATCCCTAAACGAATTTCGGTAATAGTTGGAATTTCCAGAGAAATCCTAGGAGGTATTACTGGAGAAATCTCTAGTGAAATCCTATAGGAATGTACGGGAAAAAACTTGTAATTACTTAGAAGGCACAGAATTGACAAATTGAGAGATGAATTTGCGAAAAATAATTGCGTTCTGGTGGGATTCGAACCCACGACTCCGTATTCGCCAGACCGTAGTTTGGCCATTTCTTTGAGGATTCCTTCGGCATGGTTGTTTTATTATGAAAATTTCTGCGGTAGTTCCATTAGAATTGCATCAGCGATTTCTTTGGATTTTTCTATAATTTCAATGGCTATTCCTCTGAAATTATTTCAGCAATTTCTTTTTCAATTATTTTGAAAATTTTTAGGCAATTTCATCGTGATTATTTTTAAAATTCTTTATGATTTAATTGTATTTATATTTATTGCTTCCAAAAATTATTGAATTTGAAAATCAGAAATTCTCAACTGGTCTTGGTCAAAGAAAATCCTGTGAAATTCACGAAAAACTTACTGACAAATTCCCAAAGAAATTGCCGGAAAAAATCCAAGTAGTTAAGTTCAAACTGAAAATACAAATTCCATGTATTTCATTTTTCCCGCGACGCAGTATATCATTATACTTAGAAATTGAGGGTGGATCGGTTTTTCTTTTACAAAAAAGCAACCTGGAAGCCACTGAAACTGGCACCCCCTAGGCACCCCTTAGGAAAAAATCCTAGATACGCCAATGGAAATAAGTCTGTTAAACAAAATCCTGGCGAAATCTAAGGATTTCCGAGTGAACGTTTGCCAAATGGCGATCTGACTTCCTCTGATGAGGAAGTTTTGGAATGCTTATTCAGCACACACTTCCCTGGATGTGTGGATATTACATCTTCGGATGAACCTGATGTCTTTTCTTGTAGTTACGATTCCCTGGCTTCGGCTCAGAGTATTGTAACTATAGAATCGATTGAGTGGGATTTATCCTATCTTGCTTCAGAAGGGATTTGATCGTTTCAAACATGTTTTGAAAAAAATACTAGTTTGCAGTTTTGCTACAGAGTACATTCCCAAATCCTGGCGGAATATTACTGTGAAGTTCATTCCGAAAGTGGGTCGCGTGTCGTATGAAGAAGCAAAGAGTTTCAGACCAATCAGTTTGACCTCTTTTCTTCTGAAATGCTTAGAACGCATTGTGGATCATCACATCCGTGATGTTCATCTGGCCAACGTGCATCTTCATGTGAACCAACATGCCTACCAATCTGGTAAGTCCACTTTGACTCTTTTACACAAGGTTGTTTACGATATTGAGAAAGCATTCGCTCAAAAGCAATCTAGTTTGGGTGTTTTCTAAGATATCGAGGATGCCTTTGACAATGTGCCTTTCGATGCCATATTGGAAGCCGCACGAAGTCACGGATTCATCAAATGCTCAAAAACCGATATCTCTTCTCGACATTGCGTCTAGTAGGGACTAGGAAATTGAGTGTTTGTGGATGCCCCCAAGGGGGAGTCTTGCCATCGCTTTTGTGGAATCTCGTAGCAGATACGCTATTGAGGCAACTCAATAATAGCGGTTTTCCTACTTATGGTTTTACCGACGACTACCTAGCGTTGATAGTTGGTATGTGTATCACCACCCTTTTCGACCTGATGCAAAGCGCCCTTCAGGTAGTTGAGGGTTGGTGTCACCAATATGGCCTTTCGGCTAATCCGAGTAAAACATCTATTGTTCTTTTTACGGAAAGACGAAACCGTAATGGCGTTCGACCTTTGCGTCTCTTTGGTTCTGAAATCGATGTGACTTAACTGGTAAAGTACGTTGAAGTCATTCTTGATTCCAAGCGGCTCCAAGATGGCTCTACGTCAAAGATAAAGTTTGTCAATCGCATTTGATTCGATTGTGGTCGAAGGCAAGTTCACATGAGAGAAGAGGAGAAAACTCCCCTAAATGCAAATACAGCAAGAATAGTGTTGAATTCATCCACTGATTTACGGTAATCTGACCTGCATCTTTCCGGGTTGGCCTACATTTGTATTTCTCTCGTCGCACTCTACACACCTAGCCTGCCATATCTCTTGGATCCCTGCTTGGACCTGCAGTTCTTAGGACATCTGGTTTACCACTGATTTAAACATGTTATTGACTTTAAATTGATGTTTCAACTTATTCACTTTTTTTCTCTTTGTTTTCCTTTGCATCAAAAAAGTCACAAACATCAACAAAACAAAGCACGGAAAAAATCTTAAACTGAATAAATCTGGTGTTTGATTTGAATAGGTCGAATCTGCATATAGGAAACACAGCAAACATACGACCTATTCAAACCGAACACCAGAAATAATTAAAAATTCACGGAAAAATAATGTTTCGGAAAAGTGAATGGTTCAAACGTAAGAAAAACAGTTTAATATATTGTTACATAAAAATCCAATGTAAATGTATAGTATAGCGAACCATATCATTACAATACACTTTATTGTAGTTGGTACACTGTATGGTGCAGGAATGGTTTTCACTATACATTCTATGGTTAGTTTTTATCCGGGTGGCCATTCTACCATCGCTGGAAATGAAATGGCTGATGAGTTAGCTCGCACTGGAGCATCACATGACTTCATTGGCCCTGAGCCAGCTATTCCGATATCATTACAGACAATACTGGAATAGTTTGGAATCATGTCGTTAAACCAAATTGTATTGTACTGAGCCATCTCCAAGGGTGGCGAAGTATCTAACAAATCTGTCAAAGCAGAATTGCAGCATTCTGGTCAAAGCATTGACTGGCCACTGCCGACTCAGCTATCACATGGCGAATATTCAGCAAGCTGATTCATTTGCATGTGATAGCTGTGAATCCGATTATGGAACTTCGTATCATTTGATATGTAACTGTCCAGTTTTTGCGCAACTGCGTTTCCAAGTATTCGGTAAACACTTATTAAGTGAGACTGATTTCAGAGACCTGAATATTCAGGATATTCTGTTGTTCTTAACCCGCTGTGGTAAAGAGCTATAGGATCTCTTTCGCTTTATGCGTTATTACAGTGCCCTTTTCAGGTTACTGTTTGAACCGTTTGTGGTACGCTTAGGCGTTAAGTACCCTCTTCCAGGGTATTTTTTCCTATTTCCCTACCTGTCCTTATCCCCATCCTTATCCTTATTTACTTTCTTTTCCCTCAGGTAGATGATGAAATAGGCTATTATTTTGGCGATGGCACAAATGTCCCAAATGGAGGATAACGTGCCTCTGGAGCCGGCCTTCTGATGAAGGTCTTGAGGGGCCATTAGACTGTTTGTCGTTAGGACAAATATTTTCCATTGAAACCCAACATTCATTCAAGGTTGCTATGTATAATTCACGTTGTGTTGGTCATTTGTTTGGCTTGTTTGGCCAAATATTTGTCATGTCCAATGGGACCTTTAGAGTTTACAAATTCCATTGCACCTGACTGGGAGACTAAGGGCCCCTATAGCCGAGGCGGTAAACGCACGGGTATTCAGCATGACCATGCTGAGGGTGACGGGTTCGATTCCCGGTCGGTCCAGGATCTTTTCGTAATGGAAATTTCCTTGACTTCCTTGGGCATAGAGTATATTCGTGCCTGCCACACGATATACACATGCAAAATGGTCATTGGCAGAGGAAGCTCTCAGTTAATAACTGTGGAAGTGCTCATAGAATACTAAGCTGAGAAGCAGGCTTTGTCCCAGTGAGGACGTTACGCCAAGAAGAGTACTGACTGGGAGACGACGCGTCGTGGCAGAAGCTGATTACTTGACACATGGTAATTAGCTGGCTAGATGCGAATATCAAAACGGGACATGCCACAAAAGTTCAGCTTATTGGACGCAGTGGCTTAATTTCCCCAACAGGGGAGGAAAAAACAATCCGGATTGTCGGTTCCTATCAGTGCAACCTTTTGCGCTTTGGATTCGCAAGTCATTGAGTTGATCATCAATGATCAATTTATTAACGATCTCCCAAGTATTCTGAATTATTGTTCGGTTCATCTGTTTGCGGATGATGTCCAAATATATATTTGTATCGATGATAATACGGATTTGACAATCATAGCGAGCATGATGAATCATGATCTCTGCATGCTTGTAAATTGGTCGAAAGATAATTTGTTGCCCATTAATCCTAGCAAAACAAAAGCCATAATAATTTCCAAAAGAAAACAAACGATTACACCACTTAGAATTTTAATCGATGGTGTCGAATACTCAGCGGTTGGAGACACAATTTTATTTCCGTTCTTCACCGTTACACTCAGAATAAGTTCTTGAAAGTCTCGCACGTACACGGTTAGGTTAGGTTAACTAGTTCACTTTATTTTTTTGCTTAATTCACTTCATTAATTAATTTTATTCACTATTGCTATTACTCTACAGTTCTAATTTACTTGATTTAATTTCAAAGTTCACTTTCTTTTCAATTATTTCTTGCTGACCACATTCTCTCGTTGCAACCACTCGTCGATGTTGATCGGCACTCCACCTGTTGGTTCACTCGATGACGAAAAAGAGGGTTGCATACGCTTTGGAGGCCCCTTTTATAGACGTCAGTTGATGGAAGAAGGAAGAGGCGAAAATCCAGAAACGTCAAGAAACGCAAGCTGTCTGTTGTATCGTCGAATCGGTAATCGATGAACAGATAAATGGCGGTGTAACGTGATGATCCACGATGACATATAGGTGTCGCTTCTCGCATATGCGAACATCTTGGCCCCTTCGAAGATCGCATTCTGACGGTTGCCTCGATGTTCAACATGATGTTGCTCGATTGTCGATCATGCCGATGTTGTGATGAGAAACGTCAATTGATGCACGTGCGACGAATGATTGCAGAACTGGAATCAAAGCATAAGACCCGGTAGCGGGTTCAAAGGAAGCTAAATTTATAAGACAGGTGCCTACCTTGTCCTTTTCATAAAAGGACCTTGTATTTGTTTATTTTTAGGTGTTCTACGCTGGAAAACTTCATCGATTGTTGACGGGTAGACGAAGCTATGATTGGCTGGAGATATCGCTGGGTGTCATTTGTTGATGATCCTCTGGTTTGTTGTCATCGGGTACTGCGACTGGTAGAATGCAGATTTTCGAAACTGGACGCTTGTATTCTCTAGCAGATGTTTTTATCGTGACGACGCGGGTGACACCATCGGACCCTGGATGCAGATCAATAAACCGCGCAGTGGGCCAATGGAGCGGCGGAGTGTTGTCCTCCTTTACGACGACTAGCTGGCCCCTATGGAACGGTACGGGATGGTTGATCCATTTGGTCCGCGACTGCATTGTACATAAGTACTCGGTGTGCCATCTTTGCCAAATCTGCTGCAGTAGCCTTTGGATTTGTTGATAGCTGTTCAACCGATTCGTTGGTATAGTGGTGACATCGATGTCCGGAACTGCCTTTAAGGACGAACCGGTCAAGAAATGCCCCGGACTGAGTGGCTCGAAGTCTGATGGGTCATCACTCAGCGGAACAATTGGACGAGAGTTTAAACAACTCTCGATCTGGGAGAGAAGTGTTTGCATGTCCTCCATGCCTAACGTTTGGGTCCCCAGGGTTCGCAGGAAATGTTTTTGGGCGGATTGGATCGCGGCCTCCCACAGTCCTCCAAAATGAGAGGCCTTAGTATGCCAGTTGATGCGCATTCTTCGGCGATGGATTTCTGGTGCTGTTTACTGTTGATGATTTGGCGTAGTTCGTTGGCAGCACCAATGAAGTTCCTTCCGTTGTCGCTAAAGATTTCTGCACACAGCCCACGGCGAGCGACGAAGCGCCGTAGGGCTTGGATGAACTTGGCGGTGCTTAGGTCCCCCACCAACTCGAGATGCACAGCTTTCGTTGTAAAGCAAACGAAAACTGCAACATATGCCTTACCGGGGGCTGCTCGACGATGGATTGGTTTGAGTGCAATTGGTCCCCAGTAATCGATCCCAGTAATTGAGAATGGTCGGGTCGCTGTAACTCGTTCGACTGGGAGCTCAGCCATGAACTGCTGGGCGAGTTTCGGACGGGCTCTGACGCAGACGACGCAGTGTTGGGTGATCTTTCGGGCCAAGCTTCTGGCCCCGGTTATCCAATACCTCAAACGATGTTGAGCAGCAGTTGCGGTGCGGCGTGCAAATGAGTTTCATGCAGAGAGCGGATGAGCAGGGTTGAGATTGCGTGGGCGGATGGAAGCAGAATTTGATGTTTGCTATCGAAGGGTTGTTGTGTCCGTTTGAGTCGTCCGCCGATACGAATCAGGTGATCGGAGGAAAGGAAAGGGTGAAACCAACGAATTCGTGATTTCGATGAGACTGACAGGGATTGTTGCAGCTGTTTCCATTCAGCAGCGAAAAGTTGTTGCTGTACTAGACGAATCACTATCGCTTCGGCTGCTTGCATTTCGTCGGTGGTGATGATTTTGGTGGGTGGTCTTGGATTGCGCTGCAGATGGAGCAGGAAACGGCGACAGTAGGCAGTCACTCGTAACATTTTGTTATAGTTGGAGAACTTGGCAATAAACAGGTCGATGAAAGATGGTTCGGAGGCGGCTGCAATTGCAATTGTGGGTGGTCTTCTTGCTTCGGGGATGCTGTTAAAGTCGAGGACGTACGTCGCGTGCTGGATTGGCCAAAATTCCTTTTCCAGTGCCAACCATTGTGGCCCTTTCCACCAGAGCTCGTCGTTTAACAGAGTTTCCGCTGGAAGTCCTCGAGAGATATGGTCCGCTGGGTTTTGCTGCCCCGAAACATGATTCCACGGACAATTTTGTGTAGCATGCTGTATTTTTGAGACGCGGTTAGCTACGAAGGTGGTCCACGCTGACGGTGTTGATTTGAGCCAACATATGACGATCGTCGAGTCCACCCAAAAGTATGTTTCGGCTGTGAGTTTCAAGGATGCCGTTACCTTCTCGTACAACTCCGCTGCTAGCAAAGCTCCACAGAGTTCGAGACGTGGGATGCTTTGTCGCTTTAAGGGGCGACTTTAGACCTTGCAGTCAGCAGTGCCGTTTTAGTTTCGCCAACGGAATTGGAGGATCGGATGTAGCAACATGCACCATATGCACTTTCTGATGCATCCGAGAAAAAGTGGAGTTGGATGGAAGTGGGATTTGAACACAGGATGCAACGATCGATGCGCAGTTCGTTCAGAAGCGGCAGCTGTGAAGTGTAGTTGAGCCAACTGTCTCTGTAGGAAGGTGGTAGTTCTTCATCCCAACCCCATATTGTTCCTAGGCCAAGTGGGTCGAAAAGGCGCGCTATCCGTTTTGAGATTGGGGTGTCGTTAGTCGTCGGTAGGTCGATTTTGTAGCGAAGATGGTCGGTCGCAGGTTCCCAATGAAGTCCCAGACTCTTGATGCATTGGTCACGGTCTAGGTCCACTGACGTCATGAGAGCTCGGTTGTCGGGAGGCACTTCTTCTAGGACAGCTTCGACATTAGATGCCCACTTTCGTAGTTCGAAACCCCCAGCAGACAGCAAGGAGTCAAGTTGTCTCCGGAGTGCGATGGTTTCCGCTACAGTCTTTCCTCCAGAAAACAAATCGTCCACATAGAAGTCCTTGCGCAGAACTTGAGCGGCTTGCGGAAATCGGTCTTGCTCGTCTTCGGAGACTTGTTGGAGTACTCTGGTTGCCAGGAAGGGTGCACTAGCAGTGCCGTATGTGACGGTCTTCAGTTCATAGGTCCCCATAGGTGCGTCCGACGATGATCGCCAAACTATTCGCTGAAGTGATGTGTCTCGTTCATCGACTCGTATCTGTCGAAACATTTGCTTTATTGTTGAAGAACGTATCGAAGCAACCCATGACCTGTAACTAGAATGAGACATTAGAAATAAATCCTTACTTTAGTACCGTCCACACACGAGACAAGACGTGTTTAGCTATTCTCTGCCCAATAGGTTATGGGCCAGCAGTGGTACGTAGAAGAAAATAAGAATGTTCCGGATCTCAAGATTTTTCCAAAAGAAGCAAAAGAAGATGGACGGAGGTGGTAACGGACTCGCTTCCTCCGGACTGCCAGCGATCGAGCGGCTCGTCGGTCGTGAAAACTGGCACACCTGGAAGTTTGCGCTTCGCACGTTTTTGGAAGTCGAAGAGCTGTGGGAAGCCGTGGAACCTACTCCGGACGAAGTTGGGAATTTGCCTGAAGTCAACGCCGCCAAGGACCGGAAAGCTCGTGGAAAAATCATTCTTGGGCTGGATCCGACGCTGTATATCCACGTTCAAGACACCAAGACTGCCAGGGAAGCTTGGAAAAAGCTGGAGAAGGTATTCGAAGACAGCGGCCTCACGCGGAAATGGGGACTTCTCCATAAGCTGATAACGACCAACCTGGACAGCTGTGGGTCGATGGAAGCGTATGTGACGAGGATGGTTGGTACGGCTCACCAACTGAATGGCGTCGGCTTGAAGATAGACGAAGAGTGGCTGGGAATGCTGCTTCTCGCTGGACTGCCCGAGTCCTACAAGCCCATGGTCATGGCATTGGAGAACTCTGGAGCTGCGATAACCGGAGACGTAGTGAAAACGAAGCTACTCCAGGAGGTTCAGCAGTCGCCAACGAGTGTCGATCCGGCGTTCGTGTCCAGAGGACCAGGAAGAAGCAAGCCAAGCGGTGTGGAAAAGTTTCCGTTGAAGGGTCCGAAATGCCGTAGCTGTGGAAGATTTGGACATATCGCTCGATTTTGTCCCTCCAAGGAACCAGCGAAGAAAAGTGTCAAAAAGGGCGACGCTTTTTGCACCATTTTATCGGTTGCTGCGATGGATGAAGCCGAAGACTGGTACTTCGATTCGGGGTCCTGTCGTCATCTCACGAGGAACGAGTCGTTGCTAAGCGACGTACACAACGCCGATGGACAAATTTTCGCTGCGAACAAAGGTGTGATGAAGGTAGTCGCGGAAGGCACCGTCGCATTGCATCCCGCATGTTCCAAAGGATCACCGATTGACGTCAGCGAAGTGCAGCTGATACCGGGACTGGCTGCAAATTTGCTTTCGGTGAGTAAAATCGTCGATAGAGGTCACACGGTCATTTTCAGGCAGCAAGGTTGCGAGGTGATCAACCCAGAGGGACGGAGAATCGCCACCGGACATCGATCGAATGGGCTTTTCAAGCTGGATCAGCAACCCTCGAAGGCACTGGCGTGTCAACCAACGAAGTCGATCGATTTGTGGCACAAGCGTACGGGACATCTGTCCATCAAGGGCCTGAAACAATTGAAGAACGGATTAGCATCAGGCGTGGATTTCGTCGAATCGGAAACTGGTGACTGCAAGGTTTGCGCTTTGGGACGGCAGACCCGGTTGCCGTTCAGCAAGGAAGGAAGAAGGGCCACGGAGATTCTCGAGCTGGTCCACTCCGATATATGCGGTCCCATGGAGGAGGTTTCCATCGGAGGCAGCCGCTATTACATTACATTCATCGACGTCAAAACCCGCAGGATTTTCGTGTACTTCTTGCGCACAAAATCCGAAGAAGAGGTAACCGAAGCGTTCAAGAATTTCTACACCATGGCCGAGCGACAGACTGGCAAGAAGTTGAAGATCTTGAGGACCGACAACGGAAAGGAATTCAAGAACCGTGGATTCGAGAAGCTCCTGGAACGTCTAGGAATCTGCCATCAGACAACTGTGGAGTATACACCCGAGCAGAATGGGATGGCAGAACGGGCCAACCGGACCATAGTGGAGAGAGCCCGTTGCATGTTGCACGAAGCCAACCTGCCGGAGAGATTTTGGGCGGAAGCGACTGCTACCGCTGTGTACATCATCAACCGTTCACCGTCGAAAGGAATTCGCACGACTCCCGAAGAAGCCTGGTCGGGACAGAAACCGGATCTGTCCAACCTGAGGATTTTCGGGACAACAACGATGTCGTATATTCCGAAGCAACGGCGGCGCAAATGGGATGCGAAGGCAGAAGAATGTATCCTGATCGGCTTCGATGAGGAAAGCAAGGCATACCGGCTCTACAACAAGAAAACCAGAACCGTGTTCAAATCAAGAGATGTGACGTTCATTGACGAAGGAAGGTCAGCGGCGTGTCAAGAGTTAGCGGTCCAGAAGCGTGATGGTGAAGTGAACCTGAGAGCGAAGCGACGACAACCAACGATGGTCCGGTTGGATTTCGAGGATTGCGATGTGCCAGACGAAACCCGTGAAGTGCTGGAAGTGAACCGTACGAATCCACCCGAACAAAATGACGATAGCAGCTCCGAGGACAACTACGATAGCGCAGACGACTCTGTGACGATCCCTGCTGACAACATTGTGACGAACCCCACTGCGCTCCCATCGCGAACAGTTTCAAATCCGCCCGTGTCACACGAGGCGTCGAGGCGAAGCGGTAGGGAGCGCTTCATCCCCGGCAAGTATAAACAATATAGTATTCGATGCAAAGGTCTACCCGCTTCGACGTTTTCAGATGGTCCATGCCGAACGAGCGACGACGCGACTGGTGAGGTCACCGGTAGTTTGGCCAACAGTTTGGAATCTGCTCAGCACTCTGCGTCCCCGTCGTACTCCAATCAAAGGCCAGTTGATGATGTTCAACAAGGGTTGATGCTCAGCGATAGGGGACGCTTTCCCCAAGGCAAGTATTGTAATACCATCCCTGAAGGCAGTTCCACCGGTTATGATTCCCCGCAGCACATTTCCGATGATCCCGCTACTCCCGAAGACGCATTATCGCGAGACGACGCCCAGCTATGGAAGTCCGCGATGCAGGAGGAGTATGAGGCGCAGATGCGAAATGGAACCTGGACTCTCACGGATCTCCCGGCAGGAAGGAAGGCCATTCGTTGCAAATGGGTTTACAAAACCAAACTCGACGCGGAAGGAAGACCAGCTCGTCACAAGGCCAGGCTGGTAATCAAAGGATACTCGCAGCGAAAGGGGGTAGACTATGAAGAAACATACTCCCCTGTTGTACGTCATAGTTCCCTGCGATATCTCTTTGCGACGGCAGCCCGTTTGAATCTCGATATCGATCAAATGGATGCGGATACAGCCTTCCTCCAAGGAGAACTCTCGGAGGAGATATATATGGAACAACCGCCTTACTTCGAAGACACTCAGAACAGGACCAAGGTCTGCAAGCTGAACAAGGCTCTCTACGGATTGAAGCAATCGAGCCGCGTGTGGAACCAAAAGCTGGATACCGCACTGAAGAAGTTTGGACTGGTTTCAACGGACTACGACCCCTGCGTATACTACAAGATCGCCGGCAGCAAAATTATGTTTGTGGCGATCTACGTCGATGATGTGCTCATCTTTACGAACTGTCGTCGATGGCGGAAGCAGCTGAAGGATGATCTGGCACGGGAGTTCCTGATGAAACACATCGGCCCAGCCAAGCACGTTTTGGGGATGCGTATCACGAGAAGCCAAGGTAAGATTTCCATCGACCAAGAAGCGTATGTGGAGACCATCCTGGAGCGGTTCCAAATGGCCAAGAGCAACCCGGTTGCGACACCGTTAAACCCGAGCGACAAGCTTACGAAGGATATGCAACCAACCGACGATGAAGAGGCCGAACGAATGAAGCGTGTTCCGTACAAGGAGGCCGTAGGATGTCTGATGTACCTGGCGCAGTGCACACGTCCGGACATATGCCACGCTGTCAACGTTTTGTGCCGGTTCAATGAAAACCCCGGAGAAAAGCATTGGAACGCCGTCAAACATCTGCTGAGATACCTGAGAGGCACCTCGAAGTTTCGACTAACGTACAGGAAGGACGCCGACTCGACGATTACAGGGTACGCTGACGCGGATTGGGCTTCGAGCAGTGAGGACCGGAAGTCCATTACAGGATTCGTTTTCATCGCGCAGGGTGGTGCGATTTCCTGGTGCTGCAAACGTCAACAGACTGTAGCGCTTTCGACTTGTGAAGCCGAGTACATGGCACTCTCGGCAGCCGTGCAAGAAGCGCTTTGGTGGAAGCGCCTGCGTGCAACGTTTGATGTTGATGAAGCGGTCCAGATCAATTGCGACAATCAAAGCACTATCGCAGTCGCCAAAAACGGTGGATACTATCCTAGGACTAAGCATATTGACATCCGTCATTGCTTCATCAGGGAGGCTGTTCAACGCGGCGACGTCGATGTTGTCTACGTCAGTATGTACCGAGAAACAACTGGCGGACTGTTTGACGAAGCCGCTCGCAAAACCGAAGATCGAGCTACAGCGAGCCGCTATGGGAATCCAGAGTCACTAGGTTGAGGAGGAGTGTTGAAGAACGTATCGAAGCAACCTATGACCTGTAACTAGAATTAGACATTAGAAATAAATCCTTACTTTAGTACCGTCCACACACGAGACAAGACGTGTTTAGCTATTCTCTGCCCAATATTTATGTCGGCGATGAGCATTATGGGATGGGTTCTAGAGCGCATGATTATCGAGCGAAGATCTTCTTGGACGATGGGTCCTACCATTAACGCGTCATTTAGGGATGATCCTTCTGCTGTTCGACAGGATGCGTCGAAGACCACACGCACCTTGGTGGTCGTGCTGTCTTCACGGATGACGGCGTGATGCGGCAGATGGTAGGTAGGTGAGGGTGGCGTTTCATAGTCGTGGACCAGCTGCATGTGTCCCAACTCCTCGTAGTCTCGCATGAATTCTCGGTATTGACCACCTAGTTCCGGGTTGCGTGACAGACGATTTTCGACGAGATGAAAACGGCGGAGAGCAGATCGGCGATTGTCACCGAGTGTTGCGAGAACGTCTGATTTCAACGGAAGTCGAACAATATAGCGGCCTTCGGGTGAGCGAGAAACGGTACGACGGAAGTGAGCCTCACAAGCGGCTTCTTCGACGGAGTATTATTGGAAGACTCGTTGGTTTCTTCGATTGTCCAGAACTTCTCCATGAGGCGATGGAGATCGGCGACTGTAGCGACGTTGGCCATGACAGATGTCGGTCGGCAGTTGGAAATCCCTCCAGATACGACCCAACCGAGAACGGAGTTGACTAGGTTTGGCTGCGACTCACCGAGTTGAATGCGACCGGGCACCTTGAAGAGGTCGAAAAAGATTTCCGCTCCTAATACGAGCTGAACGGGTCGCGTATCGTGGAACGACGGATCAGCGAGTTGGATTCCGTCCGGAATTTCCCAGGAAGAGACATCGACGGATGTGGATGGTAGGTTTACGGTGACCTTCGGCAGTACCAAGAACTCTACGGCGGTAGAATATCCACTGACTCGAGAACGGATCATCGATTGAAACTTGTGCCGGGCGTGTGTTGAGGACTGTCCGATGCCAGTTATCGGAACGTTGATCTTGGTGCGTTTAGCCTTGATCTGCTGGGCGAGCGACTCTGTCATGAAGCAACACTCACTGCCGGAGTCTAAGAGGGCTCTTGCGGCATGCTCGACTCCGCTGTCATCGACGAGAATGACCACTGCGGTGGCCAGAAGAACGCTTTTCGGTTTCAGACCGGAAGAAGCGCAGCTAACGGGTGGCGATACGGCGGAGGCGGAGTTTCTAGGTTGTTCTTGTACGACAGAGACAGGGGGTGACTTTGGTGGGACAGCTTCCGAGGTTCTGGAGTTCGCAGACACTGGATGGGCTTCTCCGGGACAAAGTAGAGTATGATGACGGCTTCTGCATTTGCGACAGGTACTGGACGAGGGGCATTCACGAGCTTGGTGGCCTTTACGGAGGCAATTGCGGCACAGTTGGTGGCGTCGGACATCCTTCTCCTTGTCTTCGATGGTCATCTTTGAGAAAACGGCGCAGAGATACAAGGGATGATGGTCAGAGCAGACGAGACACTTGCGATAGTTGGGCTGACTGGCCCCATGGCTAGCGACGGAGCGAGGAGCGGGCTTCTTGGGGGCACTCTGGGACAGAACTTCGATTGGCTTGTTGATCGTCTGCAGTACGGTGACTCTACGCTGTATGAAGGACGTCAGATCGTTGAACGCAACGTTGGCCTTAGTCGACGAGTGCTCCTCCCAGTCACGTCTGGTTGTCGGATCCAGTCTGCTACTCAGCATTCGGATTAGGAGTATGTCCCAGAATTCCGTCTTCTCCCCTAACTGTTTGAGTACTCGGACGTTCGCCTCGAACTTTTCAATCAGAGAGTGTAACTCCGAAGCAGATTCCCTTTTGAGTGAAGGAAACTCGAAAAGTGAGTCTACGTAAGACTGCTTGAACAGAACGGGGTTCTGGTAGTGGTCTACTAGCAAGTTCCAAGCAACCTGATAGTTGTTGGCGCTGATTGTGATTGTCTGGATCAGCTTGAGGGCATCTCCGGAAAGGGAAGACCGCAGGTAGTAAAATTTTTGAATATTGGAGAGCTCATGGGACGAGTGGACGAGAGAAACGAGCAGATCGTGAAAGTTAAGCCAGCTATCGAGGTGACCGGAGAACACGGGCAGCTTCACGTCGGGTAGTCGTACCGAGGACGAAGTTGGCGGGTTTTGAGCGGGTGAGCGAGAGGCAGATGGTGAGGCGGGTTCAGCAGACTTGTTAACGGACAGTAGGAAGCCTTTAACGTGGAAGTAGCTGGTCTCGAAGTCAGTGCGGACCTTCAGATATTGGTCCAAACCCTCGTCGTCCAGCGTCTCAAGTTCCACATGCGTTGCGTTGACGTCCCTCCAGAGGGTCAATAGGTGCTCAAGACGTACCGAGACCTGACGAGAATCCCGCTCTTCCTGGTAGTCTTCCACGAAGGTCTTGATGAGATTGAACGAGGTTAGTAGGCTCTTCAAACGCGTCTTGAGGCTCTTGATGCGTCGTTCCGTTGACGACATAGTGGCGATACAGTGAAGGAATCCGGGAAATAAACGGATCTGGAAGGCGGAAGACCGCGCAGCTCAAAAGAGAAGATGGTGGAAGTGTTGGAATACTAATTACCTTAGTTAGGCAATTTCAATGCCTTGTATAGAATGTTCTAGACAGCCAACCTCCTTGACACGTGACGGGCGTGTAGCGTAGTGGGATGACGAGAATGTCCAGGAAACGAAGGAATCTGGAAGGCGGAAGACCGCGCAGCTCAACGGAGAAGGGATAGAGGTGTTGGAAAGATAATTACCTGCTCAAAGCAGTTCGAATGCCTTGTATGTATAGAACTTCCAACCGGCTAACCTCCTTGGCACGTGGCGGGCGTAGATCTGGTAGGTCCGGCGAAGATTCCGGGCTGGCGGACTAGCGGAGTTCACGCTATCCGGTTCGAAGGACCAGTGTCGAATACTCAGCGGTTGGAGACACAATTTTATTTCCGTTCTTCACCGTTACACTCAGAATAAGTTCTTGAAAGTCTCGCACGTACACGGTTAGGTTAGGTTAACTAGTTCACCTTATTTTTTGCTTAATTCACTTCATTAATTAATTTCATTCACTTTTGCTATTACTCTACAGTTCTAATTTACTTGATTTAATTTCAAAGTTCACTTTCTCTTCAATTATTTCTTGATGACCACATTCTCTCGTTGCAACCACTCGTCGATGTTGATCGGCACTCCACCTGTTGGTTCACTCGATGACGAAAAAGAGGGTTGCATACGCTTTGGAGGCCCCTTTTATAGACGTCAGTTGATGGAAGAAGGAAGAGGCGGAAATCCAGAAACGTCAAGAAACGCAAGCTGTCTGTTGTATCGTCGAATCAGTAATCGATGAACAGATGAATGGCGGTGTAACGTGATGATCCACGATGACATATAGGTGTCGCTTCTCGCATATGCGAACAGATGGAATTGAAGTCATGTTTGTACAACGGGTAAACAATTTGGGTGTTATATTTACAAATAACTTAGAATGGGATGATCACATAAATCATCAGTGTTCAAAAGTGTATGGTTCATTAAAACGTTTGAACTTGACCACTAGAAGTTTTAGTACCGAAACAAAATTACAACTTTTCAAAACACTATTGCTTCCCCACTTTATTTATGGCGATTTTGTCTACACAAACGCCTTAAGTGGTACAATTCACAAGCTTAAAATTGCACTTAACGCCTGTTTAAGATATGTGTATAACCTTTCTAGGTACTCTCATGTATCCCATCTACAAAAGAACCTTATAGGCTGCCCCTTCGCTAATTTCTACAAGTATAGATCGTGCTTCAATGTTTTCAGAATAAGAATTACCTCCAGTCCAGGCTTCCTTTTCGAAAAACTGGTTCCATTGAGAGGCACACGTACAGCAAATTACAGAGTTCCACAACATAATTCTATGTATTACAGCCAATCCTTCTTCGTCAGAGGTATTGTTAACTGGAATAGTTTACCAATATCTGTAAAAACAATCACATCTAAATCAGGTTTTAGAAGAAATCTCCTACAGCACTTGCAATAGACGGGTAATTTAGTAAGTTGAAGAGAACAATCTTTCATTATGCACATTAGATATCTGTTCATCAATTTATAATCTAAACTGTAACAACAAAAAAGATGTATGTCTTACGTTACAAGGTATTCAATAAATCTAGATTGAGTTTAAATAAGGGCGAAAGTAACATGAGAGAGTTCTCTTCATCGACTCTCTCTTCTGCAAATTAAAGTTCCAAGATGCAAATTCAATCGAACTTTTTTACACTTAGACGCTAGATTGCATCGCAACCTAGCGATTTATGACCAAAAAGTTCAACCATACTTGCATCTTGTCACTTTAATTTAAGAAAAAGGGAGTCGATGAAGAGAACTCTCTCATGTTACTTTCGCCCTTATTTAAATTCAATCTAGAAATAAATAAATAAATAAATAAATAAATAAATGATGGTTCTGGGACCGGAATCCAAATACTCCTTAGTGGCAGCTAAGGTTGGCTTCGTCCGTTGAGACTTACTGAAAAGGTCCCGGCTTCGGGCGCCAGCAATTTTCTTACCGAGGGTTTCGGGTTTTTAAAAAAGACTGCTTGCGGTGATATTATCTGGGAGTGATTCGTCTGTATTGTATCTGTGGTAAATCGAGTAAACAGAATATATACGGGCTTCAAATTATAGATATCAAGTGTTAAAACCCGAATCGTCCCGAATATTTATACCCATAACATGGTACATTCAGTGCAACGTTTGTTAGCTTGGAGTTTTGCTACCTACAATGCATTTATTCAGTTATTGTGGTGTTGCATTATTGAATGACCGTATGTCACCTATAACTGAGTGTCGCGAACTGACTCAATATGCTCTCTCAGCGGGAGCCAAACATTGAAGATTGAGGTTATGTTAAACCTTGTTGAACCTGTTTGATTGATTGAAGATTATTGTTATCTAGGTGCTGCGGATGTAATCAAAAATGTTGTCACGATATCTCCATTTGCTGCTGTCAAGCCGTTGGAAAGCGAGGAGAACGATAAACATTGTTTTGAGCCTATTTCAGCTAATTGGCTTCTTTAGCGGTGTTGAGGTAATTCCATATTCAGAATCTGCATGCAAAACTGAGCCGGAATCCAAATTTTCATGAATTTTGATGCCCGGAAACCTATTTAAAAATCAGTTTGAAGTCTGTATGGGAGCTATCTGTCGAATCACCCCTTGTTGCATTTTGTACTGGGCGGTACTGTCAAGCAGTTGGCCAGCTGTCAAAAGGTGATTTTGAAAAATCTCTTCGAAATCGATTTTAGGTACCAAAATGAAGTTCTAAAAATCTGAAAAAAATCATGGTGGTTCAGAAAAAGGTGCCCTTCGTATAAAATCAAAAAATCAATACATTTTTCCTAATTTAAAAACCCAATTGTTTAACAACTATCCATCAAAATTTCCATCGCGAATGGAAAATAATACACTTTTAACACGAGAACAAAATTGGAATAATGGTGGATTGATCATGTTTACCATTTCCGAACAGCGTCGCGACGGCGTGTTTGACAACCACGCTGCGAGAGGTGGTTGCAAGAAAATTGAACGCTCGTGCGTGTTTACAAGCTGTGTGCCGGGAGTGTGTAGGTGTGTGTAAGCTAGCTTGAAAAATAAAACCGCTTCTATTCGCACCACTCAGACCTATAATAGGCCCCATATAGCCAAAGCTGTAAAGGCGTGGGTTTTCAGCATAACCATGTTGAGGGTGGCGGGTTCGATTCTCGGTTCGCCTAGGACCTTTTCATAATGGAAATTTCCCAAGTAACAGAACCAGCTGAATAACAGCTTCTTGAGCTAAAGTTAGCTTAAGAGTGATTTGTTCTACTCTTATACAGCAAAAATGTTTGTTGGGTTCCTTGATATTCTTGGGCATAGAGTATCCTCGTGCCTGCCTCGCGATACACACCTGGAAGTTCTCATAGAACACTGAGCTAAGAAGCGGGCTTTGATCCAGATGGGACAATACATTCCTGATCATTTCATTTTTTTCTAGACAGATGTGGAACTACAGTATTGAGCATTTCAAAAGATAATATCCAGGCTAATTTACGCAATGATATAATACTTGTGGTTCCTTGGAAGTTACTCTGTCGGTTGTGTAAGATTATATTATTCATGAATTCTTTCGAAGATTACGCTTTTCTTCCGTAACACGACAATCATTGAAAATGTCATTCTTTCACGATAATTTAATACATTTTCAAGGATATTGTTTGATTACTCAACGCAGCAACGAAAAAGTCAAGCGAAACATTATATGCATCCGATGCTACACAGATTATCGAAGGGATTTTTGGCAGAATAAAAGAAAAGTTTTCCAAATTTATCTTATAAATGCTTTATTTTTCTCCACTTTCATCAGAATTGGTATTAGAATCAGAACTTAAATCACTGTCATCACTATCATATCCGGAAGACTCATAAACATATTCTATTAGTTGCTGTTGTGCAATAAATTCATCATCGGCGTTATCAACCGTTACGTACCGCGGCGCTTCGTTCTTGGGCAAATCCATATAAGCTAGGCATGCTACATCCAACAATCCTTGGATGTGCAGACAACTTGCTGCCAAAACCAGCTCGTGTAGCACGTTCATGTCCACTTTAAGCAACTCGCGGTCCCACTCGCACATAGTCAGGATATGACCGTTGCTCCCATCCAGCGATTCGTCGTCCTTATGGTAGTCGGCCCACTCCAACAGAATTTGTAGGGTGCCGCCGTTCACGTTCGGCACCCGAAACACTGCCTCTTTCGATTCGCTCCTCAATGGGTCCTCCACTATTGATTGTATCGTTTTGAAACACTTGAGACTTGGCGGCGGAACTTCGAATTGTTCTCCATCTTCCGACTGGAGCTTGATCGTAGGAATCGTTTTTGAAGGCATTTTCACTGAGGCGCTGTTGTAACTCTGGTAGCACTGGGAAGTCGAAAGGTCGAAATACTACTGCGATGATTGCTCGAAACACCATGCTGGTTTATATCGTCTGTAGGTACATTTCCAACGGGGTTGGTCTGGCTTGTAACTCTGAGCTGAAGAAGTCTAAGTAATGGTGATTTTTGGACCTTCAACTTTGTTCCCTTCTCATTCCAACGTCGGAAACTTGTGCACGTGTTGATCACGTGTTGTTTGGTTAGTTCATTTTGCCGTGGAAATTTTATGAAACATACTATTTGATGTTTTCACGTGTGCAGCTGAAATATTTTGATAAGTTTATTGGATTAATTTGCTTATTATGTGAAATATGCAAACCGAACACGGTAAGCGTGATTTCCTCTATCAGAACTCCGTACACGTTGCGACCATTCATGGCCCATTCCAGAACTGATACGAAATTCGCATGGGAAATGCAGCTAGGACAGGTTGGTGCACGAACTACTTGGCTGATGATCACGTGATGCGTTCTCTAGGGGCTCAATCTCCCACTTGATGAAAGGCGAAGAAATGCAGGTAGAAAAAGATCATCATTGTGACTTGCGGATCGTTTTGTTTCATCTTAGTGTAGGGTGAAAAATATAATTTGCATATGTATGTAATTTCGACATGCACGGTGCTGTTTGTTTTATTCCAAAAAGCTAATAAGAATCGATACTTCTTAACCTTTCAGGACGCGCGCCATCAAGCAGCTGGAGATGCACCGCACTTGCGCTGTATATGACGAGCGAGCTTTTTACAACGGCGCGCGTCCTGAAGGGTTAATACCGATTATTGGATCAATCAGACCCAGTTACATTAAATTACGTTGAAAACACGCATAACGATCAAGAATTTATATTAATTTATTTATTTATACCAGGCTTCAAGTGCATGAGCTGCTCATTGTAAGACACAAAGAAAATCATCTCACGCACATCGTTGCGGTAAGTAGGGGAGGAAGGGGTAACCCCGTCACCTTAAGCATTTGGATTTTTCAAAATAAATGTAAGACGAAAATTGATATTTTCAGTACGCAGAATATTTGATTCATTAGTTTTTTATAAGATTTGTGCATTTGAATTGTCAAATTATGTTAATTCTGGCGAACAATGCACATAACGCAACCATATTAAATATTGATGTTTTTAATTCAGTGCGGGTAAGACCGTCACCCCTAAGGGGTAAGCCCGTCATATATATTTTTATATTGATACTTTTGAAGATTTCAATTTTAAAATATTTTCAATACATTTTTGAAGTGCAGTGATGGTTTACCAATCATTCTACACTATTGTAAAATCTCTGGTCGGGGGGCGCAATTGGAATTCGCTTAATAGGAGACTAAGCTTATGGGATTTGGGCTTTTGGGGGTGTCCAATTATCCCGGGTGTGTTTAAAGATAGCGCAATACTTTCTTCTACAAAGTTTTAGGATTTGAAAAGATCTACCATTTAGAACTGGTTCATATGATTAGTTGGTTGGCTGCCAGAGGCGCCACCAACAGTTTGATGCTAAATTGCACTACAGGAACCATATTAGGTTGTCAAGCAAACGTTATGATATGCGACTGCTCAAGACCCTGATAATTAGAAATAGTGTCTTCGGAAAAATTATTTGGATACGCTAATAACATAAAAAGTTTGAAATTCCTCCACTGGGCGCACTGAAAATATATTTTGTTTCATTGTACGAAATCGCTCGTCATGTTAACAAATGCCATTCGTTGTTTTCTGCAACGAAAAGCTTCGTAATGTGCATGAGTTCTTTTCGTACAAAATTGCTCCGACACATTTTTCTGTCTCTTTTTTTTTTTGTCGGAATGACATTAAACATGCTTAAAAAAATACCACACGTTCGTCCACTTGGATATCACAGGCTTCGAATCACGTATCTTCTGATTGATACCTACCAGTGCTAACCACCCATCTGTGGGCGCTTGTTGAAACCATCCGAAAAGAACCAGAACGCTTTCCACTTTGGTTCTGTTTATAAATAACTTTTACTTCCAACCGAGAGCATGTTTCCTTTCCTCTTCTCGCACACGCACCGTCATATGCTCATGAAAACAGGTTGCTTGGTTTTCTCTGCGATCCAATCAATCGTCAGTGATGACTGCAAAACTTTGTTGCATTCTACGAAGCAAAATTTTCTTTTGTCATTTATATGTTTTGTTTTATTCTACACAGTTGGAGCTAAAATCTACTAATAAGCAAGTTGACCGCGTGTCGGATTCGTGATTTCGTACATGATACTACTCCATTTGTATTGTTTAAGCATGGTGGTACGAATGGACCGTACATTATACGCAAATTGCTTTCAATTTACGAAAACTAGTTTTACGAAACATATTCGTTGAGATTTAACGAAAGAATATTCTGAGTGCGGCGCTAGTGAGCATGTAAATTTTCCAAACCTCATATCTCAGAATCCAATGATTTGGTGTCTTCGACAAAGTTGATCAGTATGACATAGACTTACATAAAACGGGACACGTGTTTCGGAATTCTGCCACTAGGCGGCGCTAGTGAATTTGCAATCGTTGAAAAAATAATCCACAAATTATGCCCTTACAAGGTCCAGAAGGAACAGGAAGAGTCCAAGCAGGAACTCCTGAAGAAATCCCAGTAGTTTTAGTTGGATAAACCATAGGAATTACTAAAAGAAGCCTTAGAAAAAAAAAACCCGCAGGAGTCCCAGGAGAAACCCATATGGGGTCGTCCATAAATGACGTAGCATTTTTTTTGTCGATTTTTGACACCCCCCTCCACCCCTCGTAGTCTATTTTCCAATACGTAATACATAGCTAGTAGCATAATTCGAGACTCCAACTCACCCCCCCCCCCCCCCCCATAAAATGCTACGTTATTTATAGACGACCCCTATAGAAATTTCCCTGGTTGATCATCAGTTTGTAGTTGCGAGACATCTAATAGAAATGCCTAGCCAGTTCAACAAACATCCGGTGATCCGAAGAGCATGACGGTGTTACCCCCGCCGATGAGTGACGGGCTTACCCGAAAAGGCCACTTTTCTTAAATTACACCGTAATTTCTAAATAATTGTTGAAACTGACCATTCAATGAATCTTGGCACTAAAGAATAGTACAGATGATAATACATGATTGATGAAAGTTAATTTTTGTACTTCCTTTGTATTCCAGAAGCTAAATTCTACCGATGAAATATTACATCCGCCGTTGGTACAATGACGCGTGCGTTTGTTTTGTGTATTTTCTTCGTGTTTGACAAGTCAATTTTGGTATCATTTGTCTCGAAAGAGTAAAAATGGTAAAAACAAATAAGGCGTGTGGCCAAAAAGTTACTAAATAACTGTTCTCTGGTAAAATCATTGGGGTGACGGGCTTACCCACCCTGACGGTGTTACCCGCTTTTCCCCTACCTGAGCTGCGATGAAACTGTCTGCTGCTCATGTTTGGTTTGTTTGTCGCATCGCACATATACCTGATTATGATGTGCCGTGCGACATCACCACGCATCGCATTTCCCAACGCATGTGATACTTTTCACTACCTTCGTTTCGTTGCCGCGGTCGGGTGTCAGCTTGCTTTGTTACATTCGTAACCGAGCGGTAAAACGAAGATCAAATCAACGTCGTCTGACACGACGACATTTGTCTAATTCCAGGTTTTTTGCATGATTTCAGGCAATTTAGGTTATGATTGGTATAATATTAGTTTATTTGTGCGTGAGAAATCGATAACGACACATACATGTAGCCAAAACAGCTCTTTTTATGGGAAAGACAGGAATAACGAAGCCCGAACCATCTCCGGAAGACGCTTTCGTGGTCAAGCGCATTCGTTTGACAGTTTTGTTTCGTATAGTAGTTTGATCGCTTGTCTTGTGATGCGAATGTTGGAGACAAAGGAAGCCAAATTTCGGCGAAAAGGTGTCAATGACTGTGACCGCTAACAAGACTGTGTGTATTAGTGGATATGATACCGTTCATGATATTTACATGGCTCATGAGCGTGTCTCATGTGCTCTAAAATGTATCGTCCAAAACATCGGCTTAAATATTGTTCTATCCGTCCTATCCATGGGGTAGGCACTCACCCTTTCGCCTGTTCGATCATAAAGCTCCATTTCGCTCGCACTGTATACGACAAGCGAGGTTTTTGGTAGTGTTGTACGTTTTACAATGATGCGCATCCGAAGGGTAAATAACATTGGCAGTAATATCGATATGAATCGATTAATATTAGGGGGATTGTCTTAACAGCGTATAAGGTTGACTAATCCTAATTAAACGTAGTATTCACAAAGGAAATGTTGGATTATTTCATTTGCTATTTTATGAAACATTTCAATAGTCAGATAATCATGATTTACGCAGTTCTTCCCCTAATTATAATAGGGGGATTCACTTAACAGCTTAAACTGCTTATTAAAGTTTATTCTGATTAAACGTCGCGATCACCAAGGCAATCTTTGATTATTTCATTCTCAATTTCATAAAACATTTCAATACAGTAGACGTTCGGTCGGTGCAAGCGGTTTAACTTCAATGCTTTTTAAGGACATAGTTGCAGGGGTTACAAAATGGCAGCGAGTATGGCCGCCACTCTCTCCCTTATACCTCCCAGCCCTCACCATAGTCAACGAGAAGCGCGGAAGTTAGCGAACAATTTTTCAAAATTATACTTGCAAACCTTCTCAAATTGCACTCAGGTTGCTACTTGTGGTAGACAACTATATTTTTCATCCGTCAGGAAGTACTGCTTTGCAATTTGCACAATATTTTCACAATTTCGTGCCAAAATGTAGCACACACTGCACTTTTTTTTCTTCGACAAGCGCGTCACCCTTATTTTCAAATCACTTTTTAACAGTCTTCTACACAACACAGCACTGTAATAAGTTAATCGATTACGTGAAATTGTCCGCACTTTCGCCTGACCTACCGTTTATCGCGAAAAACTTACGCGTTTTCCACCTTTGTGGCCGAAAACCCGGATCAATTTACATCGCGGTTCACTAAAACGGAAAAGCGTACCGTTAAACTGAGTGATATTGTTCAACGTACGGCGAAATTGATTAAACAGCAGTTCATGTTTATCACGAAACAATTCTGTTATTTTGTTAATCTTTTTAACTATTTCAAATATCATACTGCCAATGTGATTTCAATAGATAACAGAACAATCGTTTGCTGTTTATGAGTTGAAATTACATCAATTAATGTCACCCCATAACACGGTAGTTTTCTACGGTCAGAGAGAAAAAAGTACGAGAGAAGAGAGGAGAGAGTTGTCAACAAAAACGTAAATAAAGTGGTGCACAATGGGATAATTGGTGAAAATATTGGGCAAAGTAGGGATTTAAATAAATTTAAAAATATTTTATAAGAACAAATTGTGTTGGTGGGCATATGCAATAAATCATATGTGTGCCAAAATTCAAAGGTATAACTGCTATTTTAATATAGCTCATTTTGGAACGTTTTTGTTAGTTTATTTGACCAAGTCACACTACACTGTGCGCCGTCTGATTTGTTTGTTTTGAGTGGGTGGTTGAGAGGGTTATTAGAGCGGGAGCCAAGCTTATTATTATGATCTCGAGCAACCTTCACCTTAACTGCAAGTCCGGTAAGTGCAACAAATTTGCAGTTATCGCACCGCCAAACGTCAAAATGGTGCGCCATGTTAGCCCTAATGAACAGTCGAGTGAACTTTTCGTTCATTTCACGTCAATTGATGACTTGTTGACACTGTCAGGCGTTGCAGTTATCGGATTTTCGTTCGCTAAGTGAAACGTGAACATGTTGCAGTTATCGTACGTCTACTGTAATCAGAAAATCATGGCTTACGCAGCTAGTTAAACTGTTTAGTGAGTCCTCTTAATAATTCAGCATTATCAATGATACGCTTCAAGGTGTCTATGATTTTTTTATGGACTTATGCACGATCTTCTTTTTCATCTGGATTGTTTCTTCTTTTCATCTGTAACTGCGGGCAATGTTTACAAAAAATGACATGTTCATGAACATCCAGCGACCGAAAGTTTACTAGTGTAGTTCATATAGCATAAGTCAATAAGAAATATTAACGAAAAAGTTATTCGACTCGAAGTCGCAAAATTATTTCAGTGCATTTGTCAACACTGATAGTCTACTACATCAGTGGTGCTCAGGCTGGAGGATATCGCGGGCCAAATTTGCAATTCGGGATTGACCTGCGGGCCGCATATAACATCAATGCACAAAAGTAACAAAAAAAAACAATTCTAAAGCATATTTATTAAAAAACTGAATTGTTCAATTTAGATTCATAAGTTTGGTTGAGAAAAACGTTTTAGCTTCAAATTGAAATTCAAACAAACAATTTAGAAGTTGCCCCTAGAATTGCCTTGAAGCCACTTCAAGAACTTGTCAAGCAGCTTTTACAAGAATTTCTTTTGAATCGCTTCAAAAAGATTTGCTGGATTTACTCCTGAAATTTCTTGTGGAGTTGCTCCAGAAATTTCTTGAACTTTCTTTTAGTTTTTCTAGAATACTCTTGGAACACCACCAAGAACTTCTCTTGGAACTGCCCTGAAGTTACTTCAGGAATCCCTCATTAATCGTTTCCAAGAATTTCTCCTAGAATAGCTTCCGGAGTTTCTTGAAGATTTTAGTAAATTCTTTCCATAAGTCTCTTCTAAAGTTGATGAAATACTTCATCATTAAATATCTTCAAAAATTAGATTTTTAAAAATTGTTTCCGGAAGTTTCTTCAACGTTGCTGCATAAGTTCCTTCAAATTTATCGTTCAAATTTTTCTCAGGCGTTCTAGGCATTTTTTGTGTCTTGATGCAGTTGGTCCTGGAACCTTGTTTGCAGTTACTCCTGAAAATTCTCTTTTTGTTGCTCATGGAATTTATTTTGAAGTTGTTTAAGAAGTTTCTGTTAGAGTGGCACCAGAACATTTTTCTAGGAGATGCTCCTATAATTTCCATGCAGTATCGCCACAACTTTCTCATTGAGTTTCTTCAGGTTTATTTTCTCCAGGATGATTTAAGTTTCTCCATATATTTCGCTTAGAGTTGCTTAAAAATTTTCTCCAATAATGATTCCTGGAGTTTCTCCAAAAATGTATATTAAAGTTTCTCCAAAAGGGCACAGGAGACGCTTTATGAATCTCGCCTGAGATTTTTTTTTCTTTAAGTTCGTTCAGGAGTTTCGCTTGAACAATTCAAATTGGATTCGTAAGTTTTGATTCGAAAAGTATGTGAGTCTTATAATAGAACTTTAAACAAACAGTGAAAATTAAACAATATTGGCAACCAAGTTGAGATTTGTCGAGAATTTTGTCAAAAACTTCGTGTTTTGTGTTTTTATGTTTTTCGGAAAGGCGAAATGTGAAATATTTGCTCAACGTTGCATTCACTGCGCTTAAAAAATTAAACTAATTTTTAAATTAGTCAAGATTACATTTTTAACAAACTTTCATTTGATTCGTACCCCTTATAAATAACTATAAGCTGGCTTCGTGACTTAGCTGAAATGCCGTAATAGTTTGAAGCTGCGATTTTGAATCTTACCAGAACGGATTGTTCTTTTTATTTATTTATCATTTAATTTGTGTTCAACACTGTGAAAATTGATCAGCAATTTTTTTAATTGTTTGATTTCTTAATAAATTTAACGAGTTATTTCAAATAATCTTCAAAAATTTCGATTCATCTTAAAGTACTCTGCGGGCCGCAGGATGAGCACCACTGGTCTACATAACAAAATAGCGGAATGACAGATGCGCCGGTAGATAAAGCAGAAAACGAACGAAGCAAGCCAAGCTTTAGGCATGCTCGATTTTGTATTACTCGTTCTTCTTTCGACGGATTTTCGAACCGAACGCTCTCTAAAATAAAAACTCTCATTTTTGAGTAACACCTATGCCGCACAGGGACTGTGTTGGAAACACACATTTTTTAAAATTGCTCGAACGCTCACATTTTTGCAAAATATCAATATTTTTCGGTATTTGAAGGTGGTTTATAAACCCAGTGAGGTTGCCATGTCAAAATTATTGCAAAATACATGCTCATGTGAGCATACGAGCAATTTAAAAAAAATACCAGATTAATCCACCTAGTGGTGATAGTGCCTTTTTCGTCGAATATGTACTCAACATTTTTTTCGGCCATAAGCCGAAGTGTTCCTGAATCCTGAGAGTACTCTAGAACGGAATAAATCTCATTTTCTTCTTTTGTCACAGTGCTCGTTGACTCGTCAATGGGGGGTGGAGTTGATAAATAATAAATGTATTTATTTAATAAAATTCTTAAAATAATTAGCAAACCGCTTAACTCATCGGTTTTGATAAAAAAAAACTTCCGGAAGACTCAAATTTCACTTTAAAATTGATAAAAATATTGGTTTATTTATTTGTACCCTTCATCAAAATGTTGAATTCCGACCAACATTTCCAAGGGACCCCTCTGGACTTAAGAGTAAATCGAAATTTGTGTCCTAGCGTTGCTTTCAACAGATATTCAACTGGCCTTTGCGGAAAAGGAGCAACTGGCTTCAGTTTTCTTGGATATTAAGGGCGCCTTTGATTCAGTTTCCATAGGAATATTGTCAGAAAAACTGCACAATAGTGGACTTCCAGGAATTTTAAATAATTTCTTGTATAATTTGTTGTCAGAAAAACATATGAGTTTCAATCTCGGACAACTGACAACTTCCAGAATTAGTTACATGGGCCTACCCCAAGGCTCATGTTTAAGTCCCTTGCTTTATAATTTTTACGTGAAAGACATTGATAGTTGCTTGGAAGGACAATGCACGCTAAGACAACTTGCAGATGATGCTGTGGTTTCTCTAAAATGCCCACATGCAGAAATGTTGCAAAGACCATTGCAAAATTCTCTAAATAATCTGTCAATCTGGGCAAGAGATTTGGGGATCGAGTTTGCTCCGCAAAAAACTCAATTGGTTGTGTTTTCTAGAAAGCGGAACCCAGCCCAACTGAAACTCAATCTTTTGGGAATAGAAATCGACCAGTCTTTGACTTCGAAATACCTTGGGGTCTGGTTTGATTCAAAAGGCACTTGGGGTACCCAAATCAAGTATTTGGTGCAAAAATGTCAACAAAGGATCAATTTTCTACGCACAATTACCGGAACATGGTGGGGTGCTCACCCGGAAGACCTCATAAAACTTTACAAAACGACTATTCTCTCTGTTATTGAGTATGGCTCTTTCTGCTTCCACTCAGCAGCAAACTGCCACCTAATAAAGTTGGAACGAATTCAATACCGTTGTTTGCGTATTGCTCTCGGCTGTATGCACTCAACGCATAATGCGAGCCTAGAGGTCCTGGCAGGGGTGAAACCTCTCCAGAACCGATTCTGGGAGCTCTCGCTAAGGTTACTTATCAAGTGTGGAGTGAGCAACACACTTGTCATTGAAAACTTCGAAGAAATGCTCAGTCTGAACACTCAATCAAAATTCATGAGAATCTATCTGTTCTACATGTCATCTGACATAAGCCTACCAAGTTATAATCCTCCCCGTGTACACTTCACTAATGACAGTACCTCTGGGGCAGCAGGGACGGATGTCCTGGGGCCTGACGCACCCCCCCGCTTGCGAGTCAGCCGCGTAGTTGCCGGCTAAGAATAGAACTACTAACCCCAATTCAAGGTGTCAAGCGACCCGTGCCGAGGAATGAGTGATCGAGGGGGTGAAAAAGATGCTCGATCTTTAAGGTCTGAGGTCAAGCTCGTCCGTTAAAAATTTGAAATTACCACGTGTTGCCGTTGGAAAAGCACGTTTAAGCTCTCTCGGAGAGGCAATTGGTCCCGCCCGTTCGAGGTTGGCAGGGTGGCCAGAATTATTTTGAAATGAGTTTATGGTTAGTTCTGTGTAATATTCTAAACATTTGAATGTTTTTCCATAACATTTTTAGATTCTTTATACTCATGAAGAATCAAATGAGAAAGAATATTATTAGAATAAATACACTATTGAAAGATGCAACCTAACTAAATCGGTAAAAGCACGAGTATTCATCAAGACCATGTTGAGGTTTGGAATGAGTGTATGGTCCAGTATCGCCAGAGATTTTCATTTTGTTCTCAGTTCCCAAGTTTGTTTTGGCATGGGAATATGTAGTACAAGATTTGCACTGAGAAAGGAAATAGTTGGAACAAATATAATAATGAAAGATGTCAACATAACCGACTCAATAAATGTGCGGATATTCATCAAGAATATACTTAAAGTGTCTGAGATCGATCAGTACATAAACTTCTTACATAAAATATCGTTGTTATCCAAGGAGAAAAGGAAAGCTTTCAGTTATTTGTTGTGCAATTGCTCATGAAACACTAATCTGAGAAGCCTGTGAGTCCAAGTTGGGATGCTCCGAAGAAGTTGAATCAGAATATGTATAAGATGTTATATGCATTTATATACTTACATACTGGCAATACAATGCATGGCTAATTATACATAATAAGCAATGTTTATACTTGTAATGCTTGACGTCTGAAAAAATTTCCACTATTGTTTCATCAAGCATTTTATTGTGATAACATTTATATCAAAACTATATGATTTCACTTCATGGAATCATAAATGTTGAGGCACATCAAACCCCTGTTATCTAATGATAGAAGCCGTACCATTGGCAACCATGAAAACGGTAATCCACACCGATCTCAATTTTATTTTTTCTCTCATATATACCAACGCAGCAGAAGAGAAAAAAAATGACGCTCCCGGCTAAACCCAGTGGATGCACGCGAATGAGAGAACAATAGAGAACGGTATCAACAAATGCCGTCCTGGCAGGTTGGGTGCGTTTGGTAGCTGCCTGTGGGGTACCTGGGCACCCCCCATAGTATGCTGTCCCTTACCGCGTTAATGCAGAGCTCTGGCGTGGTAGACATTCTTTCTCGTGCAACTCGTGGGAATAAGTATGAGCAAAAATTCGAAAAACAACATAGGTGGAATTAGTGGTGCGGTCAACCCCTTCGCAAGAAGCGGGTTGATGAGGTCTCCAACAAGGAGAAGCGAGGAGTCTGGTGCTGGAAGCTGCTTACGCAGCTCAAGCGTGGGAGCTCCTGTCCACTCCACGGCAAGCCAGCCGGCGGAGGTCATGGACGGAGCATGGTTGCTGAGGGCCATCAGCCAAGTGGCAGAAAAAGGACGGCCCGCATTTGAGGTAGCTGAGCAGCAGCTTGGCAAAATTATCGACTTTGCGACAACTAAGTCGAATATAAGCAAGGACCTGAAAACGGCCTTGCTTCGGCTTAGAGCATCTGTCGATGATGCCAAGCAGGAGCACGCGGTTGCGTTGCTGGCTGCAGCAGCGGCGGAACCCGCAAAGGAGAAAGCGTCTAAGTTTACACAAACGGAGGCCTTCTCCTTCGCGGGTAGTCCGAAGAGAGTGGAAGCGAATGCTCGCGACAAACGCGACAAGCATTCGCAGAAGCGGGCGAGGCAGCCGTCAGGTGAGGAACTGTCTGGCAGCGCCCGCAAGGCCAGGCGTATAATAACCCCGAAAGCCGGTGGTAACGCCGGAAAGTCGGACCCCAGCCAGGGTTCCCGGAAAGCTGGGAAGGGTGGGCCTGAAAAGGCTGGCCCGTCCCGGAATGATGGGAACAAGGGGTTGCGACCAATGGTGGGCCCTCAGCAGCCACAGAGCAGGGCGATCCAAGAAGAAGACCCTCCTTGGACAAAGGTAGAGCGGAAGAAGAAGAAGAAGGTGAATCCGCAGGTAGAAGTGCAGGACGCCAAGCCAAGGCGTAGGAAGGCAGGTGCCAGGCGTGAGAAAGGCGACGCTATCGTCATCAAGACGGAACAGTCCAAGTACTCGGACGTCTTGAAGACGATGCGAAGCGACGCCAAGCTTGAGGGTCTTGGAGCCGACGTACGCAGTATTAGACGTACTCGTACGGGCGAGATGATCCTGGAGCTGAAGCGCCAGAAGGAGCACAAGGGCGCCGCCTACAAAAGGCTGGCAGAAGAGGTCCTTGGCGAAGGTGTGCAGGTGAGGGCTCTGACACATGAGGCGACTCTGAAGGTCAAAGACATTGACGAGATCACCGAAGTGGAAGAGCTCGTCACGGCACTGCGGCAACAGTGCGATGTGCAGGTGGCCGCCGCAGCCGTTAAGCTACGGAGAGGGCCAGCAGGGACACAGATAGCTTTGGTTCAGCTACCTGTGGCGGATGTTAAAAAGTCCGTTAAAGTAGGGAGTATTAAGGGGGGCTGGTGTGTATGTCACCTGACATTCCACGAGCCACCTGAGGTTTGCTTCAGGTGTCTGGAACCAGGACACAAGTCGTGGGACTGCAAAGGCCCCGACAGGCGCAAACTGTGTAGGCGATGCGGCGCTGAAGGTCATAAGGCCCAAAGCTGCACGAGTCCGCCCATCTGCATGATCTGTACCGGGAAAACCTCGAAAAACAGACATCCGATGGGTGGTCCAGGGTGCCCGGCCTTTAAGAAAGCCGCAGTGAACAACAAATCACAGTGCAGGTAACGCAGCTGAACCTGAACCACTGTGATGCGGCTCAGCAACTGCTTTGTCAGGTGGTTTCTGAGTGGGAGACGGATATCGCCATCATATCGGACCCATACCGAGTACCCGCCGGCAACGGCAACTGGGTCGCGGATGGGACCAGGAAAATGGCGGCGATATGGACGACGGGTAAATACCCCGTGCAGGAGTTGGTGTCTACTACCTACGAGGGCTTCGTGGTCGCCAAAGTAAACGGGGTCTTCTTCTGTAGCTGTTATGCGCCTCCGCGGTGGCCGATCGAGCGGTTCACGCAAATGCTGGACCGCTTAACGACCGTGCTAACAGGGCGAAGGCCGGTGGTAATAGCGGGTGACTTTAATGCCTGGGCTGTGGAATGGGGAAGCCGTTTCACGAACCAGCGGGGTCAGATCCTGCTAGAAACACTGGCCATCTTAGATGTCGACTTGGCTAATGTCGGTACCAAGAGTACCTATAGTCGAAATGGAGCGGAGTCAATTATTGACGTGACCTTTTGTAGTCCTGGCCTAACAAGTAGTCCGAACTGGAGAGTAGATGATGGCTACACTCACAGCGACCACCTGGCGGTTCGCTACAGTATCGACTACAACAACAGCAGACAGCGGATAGAAGAAGAGGCGGCTAGGCCAAGGCCAAGCCCTCGTAGGTGGAAGACATTATACTTCGACGAAGAGGTATTTAGGGAAGCGCTCCGCCGTGAGCGAAACTTAATCGGTTTAGACGGCGACGAGCTGGTAGCGGTGCTCTCACGTGCGTGTGATGCGACCATGCCTAGGCGAGTCCACCCTAGAAATGGGAGGCCACCGGCTTACTGGTGGACCGACGCGATTGCGGACCTGCGCCGCGCCTGCCTACGGGCTAGGCGGCGGATGCAGCGAGCACGATCAGAGGAAGAGCGAAACGAACGGCGGGTGGTGTTCGCCGCTGCAAAAGCCGCGCTCAAGACCGAGATAAGAGCAAGCAAAAAGGCCTGCTTTGAGGGTCTCTGTCAGAGTGCCAATACGAACCCGTGGGGTGATGCCTACAGGATCGTTATGGCCAAGACGAGAGGTGTGATGGCTCCTACAGAGAAATCTCCAGAGATGTAGGAGGGGATCATTGGAGGACTTTTTCCGCGTTATGATCCTAGTCCTTGGCCTCCTTTCGTAGGACAGCCGGGGACTGGGGCTGGCGATGAGGAAAGGGTCACCGATGTGGAACTTGCGGGGATAGCTAAGTCCCTTAGCGTAGGTAAGGCCCCAGGTCCGGACGGAGTTCCGAACCTGGCCTTAAAAGTAGCTATTGCAGAGGCTCCCGAGATGTTCAGGTCTGCTATGCAGAAATGCCTGGACGAGGGAGTTTTCCCAGAAGCTTGGAAGAGGCAGAGCCTGGTACTATTGCCAAAGGCGGGGAAACCACCCGGAGACCCGTCGGCATATAGACCAATATGCTTGATTGACACGGCGGGGAAGGTGCTCGAAAAGATCATCCTCAATAGAATGTTGCGGTTCACTGAGGGCGTAAATGGTCTTTCGAGTAACCAGTATGGCTTCCGGAAGGGGAGGTCCACCGTAGACGCTATCTTGTCGGTTACAAAAACCGCCGAGAAAGCACTCGAGCCTAAGAGGAGGGGAATTCTCTTCTGCGGGGTAGTGACTCTGGATGTAAGGAATGCATTTAATAGCGCCAGTTGGGCTGCTATTGCCGATGCGCTCTTGCGTCTGGGGATACCGGAGTACTTGTACAAGATTCTCGGAAGCTACTTCCAGAATCGCGTACTAGTATACGACACGGAGGTGGGTCGGAAGTGCTTTCACATAACCTCAGGAGTCCCGCAAGGTTCCATCCTGGGTCCGGTGTTATGGAATGTCATGTACGACGAGGTGTTGAGGTTAGAGTACCCAGTGGGAGTGGTGATTGTCGGATTTGCCGACGATATTACGCTCGAAGTCTACGGTGAAACGATCGAGGAGGTGAAGTTGACTACCGACCACTCGATCAAGGTTGTGGAGGCGTGGATGCGGTCCAGAAAACTGGAGCTGGCTCACCACAAGACAGAGGTGACGGTTGTTAACAACATGCAGTCGGCGCAGCAGACGGAGATCAGTGTAGGAGAGTGCACTATCCTGTCAAAGCGCTCCGCCAAACACTTGGGCGTGATGATCGACGATAAGCTTACCTTCGGTAGCCACGTCGATTATGCCTGTAAAAGAGCCTCCACAGCTATTGCGGCACTGTCCCGGATGATGTCCAATAGCTCAGCGGTGTACGCCAGTAAGCGCAAGCTTCTGGCTAGTGTTGCTACGTCCATACTTAGGTATGGCGGCCCGGCGTGGGGTACCGCGCTAAGTACTGAATGCTACCGACGGAAGCTGGAAAGTACTTACAGGCTTATGTGTCTGAGGGTTGCAAGCGCGTACCGTACCGTGTCACACGACGCTCTCTGTGTCATTACTGGTATGGTGCCTATCAGCATTCTTATCAGTGAGGACATGGAGTGCTTCGAAATGCGCGGCACAAGAGGCATACGCAAGACTGTCAGGATGGCCTCTATGGTCAAATGGCAGCGCGCGTGGGACAGTTCCACCAAAGGAAGGTGGACCCATAGGTTGATACCGAGGGTAGATAGTTGGATTAATAGGCGCCATGGGGAAGTTTCATTCCACCTGACACAGGTCCTTACAGGTCATGGTTGCTACCGACAGTATCTACACCGTTTCGGGCATGCGGATTCTCCCGAATGCCCAGTGTGCAATGGTTTAGAGGAAACGGCGGAACACGTGTTGTTCGTGTGCCCGCGTTTTCGCACAATGCGTGACCGCATGCTTGCCACATGCGGGGAGGACACAACTCCGGACAACTTGGTCCAGAGAATGTGTAGGGATGAGATTAGCTGGAATGCCGTTTCAACGGCTATCACCCATATCGTCTGGGAGCTACAGAGGAGGTGGCGCGTGGACTCGGAGAATGGCTAGTCCAGATGCAGTACAAGAGGTGGTCCAGGGGTTCGAAGTCGGCTTCGTAGGTCATACCGGTGCCCTGCGGTCGAGATCGACCCTTACAGCGATTAAGTGGCCGCGGAGAGGAAGTCCCGGTAGCGGTGCTGTCGTGGCGTCGGTCTACTGGGTTGGATCTGAGCCCGCGGTTGGAAAGGGGTCCCCGGCAAGGGTCGGGGTAGGTGAGATCCTGCTGTCTGCAACCTACGGGTGCATCTGATAGGGCCTGAAGGGTAGTGATACCCTTCCTTTGCGGGCAGGTCAGATCGGGTTGCACGTGGGCATCAGTTCTTGATGTCCGCTCAGCAGTAGGGCGCGGGCGGGGTTGACCCTGCCCGCCTTCCGAGGACAAAGGGAGTGGCGAGGACCACTCGGGAAACTGGCTAAGCGCCAGCATGCTATCGTGATGGACTCTCCAGAGCGAGTCATCGATGTTCGTTGCTGCTAGGCTACGGCAGCTAACCTTGAGGGTGCGATATGCACTATCCCCTCTCTGAAGCAATACCTTCTTGATGGTTCCGGAGAGACGTAGGGTTTGGCGACCATAGGAATGTGTTTTAGTGGGTCGAGGAGAGAGTAGTCCTGGCTTCTACCGGCATTGTAGAAGACGGCCTCATCCCCACACTACCCTAACCTTCCTGTTAGGGTGTCTGATGAGCAGATTTATCCCCCTATGGTTTAGAAGGAACAAAAAAAAAGTACCTCTGTTAAATACGATCTGTCCATGAAACAAGCTATTCATGGAATACCAGATCAACTTCGATGTCTATCTATTCCTCGCATTTTTAACGAAAAGTACCAAAATGTCAATTCCTGTAAGAGATTCTTCACTGATGGGTCTCGCATAAATGGATCCACTGGTTTCGGTGTCTTCGATGAAAATTTCACCGCCTTCCGCAAACTTCAGGAACCTTGTTCGGTTTATGTTGCTGAGCTGGCAGCAATCAATTTCGCTTTGGGGATGATTTCCAATATGCCCGTAGACCATTTCTTCATCTTCTCGGATAGCCTTAGTTCGATTGAGGCACTCCGGTCGATGAAACCTGTAAAACATTCATCTTACTTTCTTACAAAAATAAGGGAGCAGATGGGTGCACTGGTCGAAAGATCATACAAGATTACCTTTGTATGGGTCCCCTCACATTGCTCAATTTATGGCAATGAGAAGGCGGACTCTCTCGCAAAGGTGGGCGCACAGGAAGGTGAGATCTATGATAGAAGAATTTCACATGATGAATTTTTCCATTTTGTTCGCCAGAGTTCTCTTCAACGTTGGCAAAATGATTGGCGAGATGGCCAGCTGGGGCGGTGGTTACATTCCATTATTCCTAATGTTTCTTTGCGAGTGTGGTGGTATGGTCTGGATGTAAGTCGCAATTTCATTCGCGTGATGTCAAGACTTATGTCCAACCATTACTCGCTAGACGCGCATTTACACAGGATTAACCTCGCGTTGAGCAATGTGTGTTCTAAGTGCGGTTCCGGTTATGATGACATCGACCACGTAGTTTGGCAATGCCCGGATAATGACGCCTCCAGAGCGCTACTTTTGGATACCCTTGAGGCCCGAGATAGACAACCCTTTGTTCTTGTGAGAGATGTGTTGGGGACCCGCGATGTCACATACATGGGATGTATTTTCGACTTTCTTCGCTCAGCTGGTATAAAAGTTTAATTTGCTTGTGTTTTCTTCTCCAGTTTTTTTTTCTCTGTTTTGTCCTCTTTGTGTTACCAAGCTGCTCCTGGCCATCCGGAAGACCAAGTCCCACAACAAGTTGGTACCAACACCACAAGGCACCGAATACGCTAGCAAGATGCGATTCACCCCCGGATGAGCAGCAGTGAAACCTTTGGCCCAATCCTTACCCTGTCCATCCCTCAAAATGTGACCTTCTAACCTCGAGCTGCCACGAGTACCCTGGCTTCCACCCATTACTAACAGATATCATTAAAAAGTTATTACTCTGTATAATGTATACTATTAAGTACAAAGGAAGATCCTCGGCTCCGTAAAGCGTTATACGCGATTGAGCCCCAAATAAACGAACTAGATAAAAAAAAAATAAATTTGTGTCAGCCTTATTCAGAAAAGCAGAAATTTATCAAAGCCATAATTGAATTTGGAAACTTATTGATGGCTCATATTCCGACGCTATGTTGAACGTATAGGCTGAGCTGAAAAATATCAAATCTCTCAGTTGACTGCTTGACCACCTTCACTGGCACTGGATGCCGATCATTATCAAGACATTTCGGCAATTTTTTTCTGCGCACTTTAGCCTATATTTTATTATCATTAGTTATAAGATTCATGTAAAATTTGACAAAAAAAAGTACAAGCAAGCGAAATTTCCCATATTAAAGCCCATTCAAATTTCAACCGTGTTACAGAGCGCGTGGGTTCAACCAGTAGCATCAAAATTGTTCGCAGTAATTTTAGACGCAAAAGGGGATTGATGCTATAAAATTTAAATTTTTCCCTACAACGTTAATCCTCACCCAAGTAACCACGGTGCTGAAGCCATATTGCATGCAGATATACGGTGTACTTAGAGCAATCATTACTTTACATGCAAACTTAAAGTTGATTTAAAGTGGAAATGGGCAATTATGCGACTGCTTCAAGATTATACCAGTATAATCCTAATTTGATTCTATAATTGCCCACTTCCACTTTAAATCAACCTTAAGTTTGCATGTAAAGTAATGATTGCACTAAATACACCGTATATCTGCATGTAATAAGGCTTCAGCACTGTGGTTACATGGGCAGGAATCTAAAATGGTGTAATTTGACAAGATCGCTTAATTTTTAAGCAAGATTTTGTTCTTTTACACATATTATTCGCTTGCATCGATTTTGTTCATCTGCGTAATTCCAGCAATGGATCCAATCCTGATTCTGCAACATTGCCGGTAATCTTTAGTGTGGTCAGAGACTATTTCGTGCTGCCCGTTTATCTGGTTAACAAACATTTTTGATGATTTGATGTTTCGGATGCATGGGTTTGGTTTAGTTTTTTAAATGGTCACTTCCGACGGGACACCTGGAACCGATTCCGGAACACAACCGGTTTAGATACGGTATGAAACTATTTTCCTGCTTACCGTGGATCTGGTTATCGAAAAAGCCGCTCTTCGATGTGTCACATGCCTGGGTTTGGTTCACCTCTTTAATTAGCCACTTCCGGCAGGACATCCAGAACCGGTTCCGGAATACAATTAGTTAAGATATGGTCTGAAACTATTTTCTTGCTTACCGTTCATCTGGTTAACGAAAAAGCTGCTCTTTGATGTGTCGCATGCCTGGGTTTGGTTCACTTTTTTAATTGGCCTCTTCCGGCAGGACATCTGGAACCGGTTCCGGAATACGATTAGTTCAGATATGGTCTGAAACTATTTCCTTGCTTACCGTTCATCTGGTTATCGAAAAAGCCGCTCTTTGATGTGTCGCATGCATGGGTTTGATTCACTTTTTTAATTGACCACTTCCAGCGGGACAGCTGGAACCGGTTCCGGAACACAACCGGTTCAGATATAGTCTGAAACTTTTTTCCTGCTTACGGTTCATCTGGTTATCGAAAAAGCCGCTTTTTGATGTGTCGCATGCCTAGGTTTGGTTCACTTTTTTAATTGGCCACTTCCGGCAGGACATCCGGAACCGGTTCCGGAACACAACTGGATCAAACATGGACTGAAACTATTTTCCTGCTTACCGTTCATCTGGTTATCGAAAAAGCCGCTCTTTGATGTGTCGCATGCCTGGGTTTGGTTCACTTTTTTAATTGGCCACTTCCAACAGGACATCCGGAACCGGTTCCGGAACACTACCCGTTCAAACATGGTCTGAAACTATTTTCCTGCTTACCATTCAATTGGTTATCGAAAAAGCCGCTATTTGACGTGTCGCATGCATGGGTTTGGTTTACTTTCTTATTTGGCCACTTCCGGCGGGACACCCGGAACCGGTTCCGGAACACTACCCGTTCAAACATGGTCTGAAACTATTTTCCTGCTTACCATTCAATTGGTTATCGAAAAAGCCGCTATTTGACGTGTCGCATGCATGGGTTTGGTCTAGGGTTTGGTTTACTTTCTTATTTGGCCACTTCCGGCGGGACACCCGGAACCGGTTCCGGAACACCACTGGTTCAGATGTAGTCAGAGACTATTTTCCTACTTTCCGTTCATCAGATAATCGAAAATGCCGTGGTTTGATGGGTCGCATGCATGGGTTTGTTGCATTTTCATATCTGGTCCCTTCCTGGGGTACCGGTCCGGATCACCTAAATGGCCATAACTCCGGAACGGCTGGACCGATCTGAACCATCTTCAATAGGAAACAATGAGACAATGTACCCCGTCGAATGAACCATCGGTCGTTGAAATCGGTTCATATTTACTATCTAAAAATGAGGTGACTTTTTTGTACACATACACACACACACATACATACACACACACACACATATACACACAGACATCATCTCAACTCGTCGAGCTGAGTCGATTGATATATAATACTTGACCCCTCCGGGGGCTCTATCAAATTTTCGTTTTTGGAGTGAACATATAGCCTTTCGGTACACCTTGGTGTACGAGAAAGGCAAAATGTGTGTTTCCAACACAGTCATGTGCGGCATGGATGTTTACTAAAAATGTGCAGGCTGAACACATTTTTGAGCGTAGCCGTTTTTGCGTGATTTCGAACGCGCTAAAGAAAAACTGTTTATGGCCGTCTTTAAACTTCGTTTATGTACTCTAAGGAGTAGGGTGTATGACCTAAGATGAGTCTATATTATATTACATAGCAGCGCCAAGTTTCATGGGTATTTCCTTTCCTCCCTCCAGTTAGACCTCAATCTTCCGCCACGTCCATTCTCTGCAACTCAGAAAGAAGCACTTTGACAATCCCTTGGAGTGGTCGAATGGACTGAAGGTCAAAAGAACAAAAGGTCGAATGTACAAAAGGCTGAATGAACAGCAAATTGTAGTACTCTATATGAACTTATCCACGATGACATCACACGCCTACTGACAGCATGCTGTAAAACGGTAACTGCGGGCCGTGTTTACAAAAATCACTGCTCACATCTTGCATCCGGCGAGATCCGGTGAACACCCAGTGAACTTTCGGTCGCTGGATGTTCATGAATATGTCATTTTTTGTAAACATTGCCCGCAGTTACAGATGAAAAGAAGAAGCAATCCAGAGGAAAAAGAAGACCGTGGATAAGTCCATTGGAACGACGGTCTTCTACGCTACGCGAAATTCCCCATCAACAGGCAGCGATTTCGAACGCGCTAAAAAAAGACTGTTTAGGGCCGTCTTTAAACTTCGTTTACTCTCAGGAGGAGGGTGTATGGCCTAAAATGAGTCTATATTATATTACATAGCAGCGCCCAGTTTCATGGGTATTTCCTTTCCTCCCTCCAGTTAGACCTCAATCTAACGCCACGTCCATTCTCTGCAACTCAGAAAGAAGCACTTTGACAATCCCTTGGAATGGTCGAATGGACTGAAGGTCAAAAGAACAAAAGGTCGAATGTACAAAAGACTGAATGAACAGCAAATTGTAGTACTCTATATTGGCATGCAGTGCGTCTCGTTAATACGAAGATCATTGCCTATTGTAAAGTTGTTGCAGAAATTATTTGCTTTTCAGTTGCTAACATTTGCATAACAAATTTATCCTTCTTTTGCTCATAGAATGTTCTTTCAAGAAATACTCAAAAGAGTACTTATTTGTTTTAAGTAAGTCACAGTAACTTCTGGGTAACCAAAACCTGTGCTACCGTGACTCTTCTGTGACATGTGTGTGGCTTGAAAGCGGTGTTGGTAAACTCACACTCAAAGCACACTCATGAACCGCTCCTGCGTGAGAAAACTCGCGCGCGACTCTGAATCGTTTTCTCACTCGCGAGAATGTCATGCATAATCTCGCTCTCACGAGTCAAGCGCCGAAATCTCGTTCGCTTGTGAAACGAATTCAAATCAATTTGAACGGCATTCAATGTTGTTGTACGCTAGATTTGCTTTTGTTCTATCATACGATCCTAAAAACTTTGATTTAAATATTAAGAACACCAAGAAATAAAGCAATGAGTGAAATTATGAGTCAACTCATGCATGATTTTTTCGGTGGTGAGTGTGGCCAGTCATGAATCGCGCGTGATACAACCATGAGATTTGAGAATTTGAGTTTTTACCAACACTGCTTGAAAGAGTCCCTGGAGCACTTATTGTAAAAACCCATGAGTAACTCCTGAAGAAACTTCCGAATAGATTCCCTGCTGAAGAAACTCCCTGGTATTTTATCCACAGCGCAACATTTTTTTGTCTCGAATATGTTTGTGGAGCCTCGTAGCCATGCGGTTAGGGTAGCCATGCTTCATATCGCACCATGCTATGGGGTGAGGGTTCGATTGCCCGGAGCGGGTGAAACTTTTCGTGAGGATAGTTTCTTCTCCGTATTCACTGGTGCATGCTCCGTGTGTCCCTTGTCTAGTGTTAAGTTTCTTTCAGTCTGTACAGCCTCTGGCTGAAGACGGTGTCCGCGTCTTTTTCTTTCGCAAAAAGATTCCGGGAGGATTTTTTTTGAAGAAATCACCAGTCTAGTTCGTTACGACTGTTGGTCTTTTAACTGGCAGAGGGGGTGTTTTCGGCCTTAGCAGTCTTCAAACGTTTGCAAAAACGGTTATTGCATTTGAACCCTACTGTTTCGGTTATTTATTTAACCCTTTTCACGGATTAGATGCACGTTTTCTTGATAAATTTCTGATACGTTCAATATACACAGTCATGAAGCGATAGCGTCCGCTATGGTGCTCTTGTACCGATCCGTTTGTACCTCACTGTACTTTCAGTGGAGCTTTCGGACTGATTTGCAGCTTTATCGATGTTTATCACTAGAGGAATTCCTGGAGCAGTCCCTGGCAGGCTTCTCGCAGCAATCCCTGGAGGAGTTATCGGAAGAATACCAGGAGGAATTGCAGGAGGACCCAAGTAACAATTCGAAAACATTAATAAGCATGCCAGCTTAACAAGCGTTCTACGAAAGCGCCGACAGTTGAATAAGGGTATGTGTTGAAAAAAGAGTCGAATAAATATTTCAAACAGTTTAAATAGCACTCCTGTTCATCATATTTATGTAAATTGAACAACTGATCGAACAGAAGTTTAAGAAATGTTGTTTACGAATTTCCATCTATAGCCTAATAATGTTCTAATAATGTACGAATACAAGCTGTTTCCGACGTATTAGATGCCATTATTCCATATATAATTCATAGTGGAACAACTAGCTTAAAAATAGGTTAACAAGAGTAGCTTATTCGTTCTGTTCAGCTGCTGATTAGCAGTGCTCTTAATCGCCATTGTTCGCCATGTTTACATTTGTAAACACAGTTGCAAATTTTTCTACATCAAACAGGAGCCTCGAAGCAGCTCTAAATAATTGTATCACACTTCAAAAAACATCACGAATTACCTTTAACACTACACTGATCAACGGCAGCAAATCCACCGAGCTTGAAAACGGCAACTGGCTCCTCTAACAAGCAGCGTCTAGAAGTTTTCCCCCTGGTTCCTTCATCATGACACAGATCGAGCCTTATTTCTATCTTGACCGGGTTCAGGATCCACTTTTGTCAGGAGATCAACAGCAGGGTGACACATTTTACTTTCGTACACGAAATGAATGTTCCGAAAACTATTATGCATCCCAAGAAAAATCAGAATATGGCGATTATCTGCCTCTGGCTTCTGATATCAGCGCGACAGTCACTAATCATAACAGCGTCACCAGATTTAAAAGTATATAATTCCACTATATCTGGAGCAACATTTGAAAAGGGCATACAAGCATTGGTAAACAATGACTTCACACGTCGCTCCTGAGCCCCCCTCAGCTTATTCACAAAAACTAAGACCGTTATCAGATAGAGCAAACATCGATCTTTCGGATAACGGTGTTCATTTGCGTGGGCGGGCTGCTGTTATGCCCTACGGAGCGTTTTAGAAAAAAGACACAAGACCTCTTGGGCCCTTTTCAAATGTTGCTCCAGATATGGGGTTTGACAGCAAGAACACTCATTCCACTGAGCTACTCTTGCCGTTCGTCACAAATACATTCAAAAACATCTGTCACTTCGCGAAAACCACGTGCTTTTGTTTTTGGCGGGAACACTTTTTCTTTTGTTTTGCCTTGCGACTGTCATGCGGAGGTATGCCTTGCGAGCGTACGACCGCCGCAGGACTCTAATAAAAGATAAGCGCGACAATAAACACAACTCACTTTTTTGGGCATGAGAAATGAAAAATATGTTTGAATGATCACCAAATTTGCTAAACAACATCGCACCATAGCGAACTGACTTCACAGCTACTAATAGGCTCCAGTAGCGCTGCTGATAAACATAGCTTGCAGAAAAGTTTATTTAAATGAATAAACGTTGCGGATATGATTAATCAATCATTAATCAGCATCAATGTTCATGTCGACAACTAGTCGAATAACAAAACTTAAGCGATGTTTTAGCAACGTATGGACGGCAACGTATTCGATTCAATGTTTAAATACTGATTTAATTTTTCCGATTCATGCAATCCTGATTGGAGAAGAGCAGATGCAGACAACAGTGAAGCAAAAGGTCCCGAGTTCGAGTCTTGTCAATGATGTGAGTTCTATCATAAAACTGTGATTAATGTAGGTAATCTAGCCATAAAAATCTGTTTCAAAATATTCATATGAGAAATATGTAAAATGAAACATCTTTTTGCTTATTTATTTATAGAGCGATATTGAAGAAACGTTTAAGAAACTTTTTTACAGCATTTGTTCAATAAACTATAAAAATTGAAATTGTTGCCAAATTTTGATTGTATTGTGGTGGAATCATTGTCGTAGAAAGCTTGTTATAATGAACGAGGCTGCAAGTTTGCTTTAATTGTTTCTAAAACCTTTATTAGACGATTATACAAAAATACATCGTACAACTTGGTTAATAAACGTTTAAGAAAGGTTGCTGATATATTTGTAAATAGCAAACGGGTTGAACGTTGAACAACAGCCGTATAATGAAGCAACGATCAATGAATAAACATAACATTTACAACGCTTATAGAACGGCTGATGTTGAACAGATTCTCCATTTCTGGGCTAACAAGAGTTTAACAACGGTTTAATTTGAACTAAACCAAATATAATAAAACTTATGTTTTAATAACACTGCTTTAAGAAACCTTTCTCAAATGAATAATTGTTTCTTGGGGAATCACTGGAGAAATTCGCGGAGGTATCCCTGAAGAAATTTCTGGAAAAAATGGTGGAGGAATCCCTGGATGAATTCTTGGAGGAATTCTTGGAGGAACTTCTAGAGGAAATCTAGGTGGAATCTGGAGAACTTTCTGAAGAAATATCTCGAAAAATTTCTGGAGGTATTTCTAGAAAAAAAATTAGAGGAACTCCCGGAGAAATACTTGGTGGAATTTTTGGAGAAATTCCTGGAGAAAACCCAGCAGCAATTCCTGGGGGAATCTCTGGGAGAATCCGTGGAGGAATTCCTTGAGGAAATCCTGGATAAATTCCAGAAGGAATTCCTAGGGGAACTCCTGGAAGAATTCCTGGAAGAATTCCAGGATGAATTCTTGGCGGAATCCCTGAAGCAATACCTGGAGAAATCTCTGGAGGAATTCACGGCGAAACTCCAGAAGGAATGCATGGAGAAACTCCTGGAGGGATGCCTGGAGGAATTTTTGGAGGAGTTCCTTGAGGAATCCTAGCCGAAATCCATGAAGGAATCCCCATAGGAATTCCTAGAGTAATTATCGGAAGAGAAATTCCTGCAAAAAATCCTGAAGGAATCTCTTTAATAATTCCTGGAAAAAATCCTGGAAGAATTTCTGAATAAGCACCTCAAGCACTGAATCCATGAGAAATCGTCGGAGGAATTCCTGGTGGAATGTCTGGAGGAATTCTTGGAGGAATTCGTGAAGGAAACCCTGGAGGAATCTCTAGAGAAATTCTTGGAGAAATTTCTGAAGGAACACACTCAAATTCGGAAATTCATCTCCGTCAACGGTTTACCGAGAAATCTAACAGCTTATATCACGGTAGAATGTTTACTGATTCGTGATAATGTTTTTTCGGAGATCTCGCAAAAAGTTGGATTAACGAAATATCGGCAAAGTTTTAACGACATCTCGTTACCGTTTTAACGACAACTTTTACCGAGATTCAGTGAAAATAATTACCGGATTCTCGACTGTTGGATTCTCAGCGATCCGTTTGCTGAAGTCAGCGGTTTAATTTAAGTGTGAATACCTGGAAAAATTCAGGATGACTTCCTGGAGAAGTCATTGGATAAATTCTTAAAATAATTCTTGGAGAAACTCTTAGAGGAGTTCTAGGAGAAATCCCTGGAGAAATTTCTGAAAAATTCTCTTGTGAAATTCCTGGAGGAATTCCTAGAAAAAAAAATTAAGAGTTCCTGGACGAAATCTTGGTGAAATTTCAGAAGGAGTTCCTGGAGGAATCCTTGGAGGAATTTCTGGAGAATCCCTGAAGCAATTCCTAGAGGAATCTTTGGGAGAATCCCTGAAGGAATTACTAGATAAATTCCTGGGGGAATTTCTAGGGTAATTCCTTGAACAATTCCTAGAGGAATCCCTGAAGAAATGCACGGTGCAATTCCTGTAGGAATGCCTTGAGGAATTCTTGGAGGAATATCTGAAACAAATTAAGGAATTCCTGAGGGAATCTCAGGAGGTATTTTTGAAGAAAAGTTAGAAAGTACTTAAGAAACCGCAGAATTCTGAAGCAATCCTAAGAAGAGTTCGTGGAGGAACTCCTGGAGGAATCCCTGTAGCAGTTCCTGAAGAAACCCTAGAAGGAATATAGGAAGCAATTTTCATTGGAATTGAAAAATGTCGCGATTACGCTATTCAATCGTTATGCTGGAAATGCTCTGTGCGTACCTCCGATAAATTCACTCAATGGTCACTTACAGCAGTCTTTGATCATTTAAGTGCATCTTTTCATTCACTGTTGATCATGTAAAATAAAATATATCGACACTGAATTTTCATTAGGGCCTAACTGACATTTTCGAATTCTCTTCATCGATTCTCTCTTTGTGTTATTACAAAATGTATATTTAGTTTTCCAAAGATTTTTTGGTTGAAATGCGAACAAGACGACTACATCTTGCTATAGAAACAAAAAGAATAATGATTTTGTTTGTTTTGATCAAGTTATTATTAGCGAAAGAGAGAGTCAATGAAGAGAAATCGATTAAGTCAGTTAGGCCCTTATTAAAAATCATTGTCGATATAGTATACCGGATAACGGAAATAGAGCTCGATAATAGCATATTTTGATATGGACATCAAAAAATAATGTTGGTTTGATTGATGCAAGAGATAAAAGATCTAAAAATAGTATCAACAATTCACTCCCGACCATGAAAGGCATCTTGATACCAAGCTATTCGTAATGTTTCCACGATAGAGGCAATCAATGGTCGTATCTGCATAGGAATCACAGTAAACATACGACCTTTTCAAATCGAACGCCAGATATGTGAGTTGTTTTCACTTTCTACCCTATCGATGCTGTCAAAAACAAACATGGATATACCGACCCAACGGGCGTCATTGTGTCCCTGCCCAATAAGCTAATTTGGCTTAATACAGTTTTATTCGTTCAACTACCGTGTAGAAATTTCATTTCATGATTACTCCGTTGCAGAAACGACACTCGATGTTAGAGCGCATGAGGCGATTCATAGTGGATTCGCAGCGCGGTGTCACGAATACTAATGCAAATCTACTGGTTGAAAATATGCCCATTTGATTTTGCTGGGAACAGCTGATCTTTGTTTACTATTTTCAACCAGTAACTCAAGTGGTGTTCGTGTAATGCAGCGTGTACGTACACGCAACACTACTAAAAGCAGAAACCACTATTGCGCAGTCTCATGCGCCGTTCTCATGTGCAGTGTCACACGGATATCATTATATCAAATCGCATGTGTACATTGAGACAGTTTTGCGATGTGCTCTAAAACAGTGAGACTCACTGGAAATGTATGTATATGTAACGTGTCGCTCGCATAAGAGTGGTGTCGTGTGTACTTCTAGCGTGTTACATCCGAAAAAGAGGGATCAATGTGACGAATTGTCTCACAACGCGTCGTCTCATTGATGTGCGCGTGAGATTTCTTGAAGGCTGTCCAGAACGCGACTACGGGTAATCGAGTCCTGAAAGGTTAAGAAGTATCGATTCTTATTAGCTCTTTGGAATAAAAAAAACATAACCGTGCACGTCAAAATTACATACACATTCAAATTTTATTTTTCACCCTACACTACGATGAAACAAAACGATCCGCGAGTCACAACGATCTTTTTTTTTCTACCTGCATTTCTTCGCCTTTCATCAAGTGGGAGATTGAGACCTTAGAGAACGCATCACGTGATCATCAGCCAAGTAGTTCGTGCACCTACCTGTCCTAGCTGCATTTCCCATGCGGATTTCGTATCAGTTCTGGAATGGGCCATGAATGGTCGCAACGTGTACGGAGTTCTGAGGAAATCACGCTTGCCGTGTTCGGTTTGCATATTTCACATAATAAGCAATATTATCCAATAAACTAATCGAAATATTTCTGCTGCACACGTGAAAACATCAAATAGTATGTTTCATACCACTCAGTAGGTGGCAGCAGTGAGCAAATGTCAAACAGGAGCATAAACGATGCGAGCGCCGTGACCGAGCGATTTGCGAACTACAAAATATTTGAACTAATCGTTAAAAAGGGTTAAAAAGGGTAGAGTGAGACGTCTGTTTGTCTGTGCTTATACGCTGTTAAGTCAATCCCCCTAATATTAATCGATTCATATCGATATTACTGCCAATGTTATTAACCCTTCGGATGCGCATCATTGTAAAACGAACAACACTACCAAAAACCTCGCTTGTCGTATACAGTGCGAGCGAATTGGAGCTTTATGATCAAACAGGCGAAAGGGTGAGTGCCTTACCCCATGGATAGGACGGATAGAACAATATTTAAGCCGATGTTTTGGACGGTACATTTCAGAGCACATGAGACACGCTCATGAGCCATGTAAATATCATGAACGGTATCATATCCACTAATACACACAGTCTTGTTAGCGGTCACAGTCATTGACACCTTTTCGCCGAAATTCGGCTTCCTTTGTCTCCAACATTCGCATCACAAGACAAGCGATCAAACTACTGTACGAAACAAAACTGTCAAACGAATGCGCTCGACCACGAAAGCGTCTTCCGGAGATGGTTCGGGCTTCGTTATTCCTGTCTTTCCCATAAAAAAAGGCTGTTTTGGCTACATGTATGTGTCGTTATCGATTTCTCACGCACAAATAAACTAATACTATACCAATCATAACCTAAATTGCCTGAAATCATGCAAAAAGCTGGAATTAGACAAATGTCATCGTGTCAGACGACGTTGATTTGATCTTCGTTTTACCGCTCGGTTACGAATGTAACAAAGCAAGCTGAGACCCGACCGCGGCAACGAAACGAAGGTAGTGAAAAGTACACACCAAATTTTTATTGCTGGAATCCAGCAAAGTTTTGCTGATTTTTGGCGTGCTGTAAATTCAGCAATTCAATCAGCAATAAAATGTTTGCTGGATCATTCAGCAACACGAATTGTCATCGGTTGACAGATGGTTTGCTGAACAACCAGTAACCCGAAATTAAATTTGCTGGTTAATCAGCAATTTGACGCGAAGTAGATTTGACAGATGCATTGCTGAATAATCAGCAAAACGCATTCAGATTTGCTGATTAATCAGTAAACGATTCTAAAATAAGTTTGCTGGTATTCCAGCAAATTTGCAGTTTGCTGGATGATCAGTAAAGCTGAGATTCTATTTTTTGGGAATAGCGGCTTTGATTTCAAGTTGGAAAATTCCAAATACCCTGATTTTAGGCTTACGTAATCGCCAAAAGCTTCGTTTAAAAGCACAAAAGACGAATATGCCGGCCTCTTAGTCGTATTTGAAATTTTCCAGCTAAGAAAAAATAGCCCCTTTGGGGGTTTCCTTCTAAAAATAAAATGAACTTTTTTTAAATGAACGATTTTTTTTTCTCTACGATTTTTTTCTTAAAATTATCATTGCTGCATGTCAACTTTTGGCTTGAAATCAAGCTCATTTAAGCTGCAACATAAAACCATTAACAGTGGTAGATGGCTTTGCTACGTGAAACACTTCTGACAGGAAAAAAGAGTAAAAATTGGAAAGAGATGGTTCGAATTTGAGATGGAAAAAATAATGTGCTTTGATCATGGTGAAAAAGCCGTTCTGAATTTCGGATCCGCTTGTAAATACTCGTTTCCCGATCCGGATGTACGTTTCACCTGCACTGTACATTGGCCCTTTAATTATAAGGACAGGACTGTCCGTTGCCCGATAACCCGCAGCAAACTGGTCAATGTCATCTTCCGGCTGAAATAAAAAAAAATACATTCAATTTACATTTACGTTTAAATTGCAAGAATTCTTACATTTATCCATTCCACGACTCTCTCGAGTAGGTTGACGATTTTCTGAGATCCTTTGTTCACACGTTTGACGCCACGTGACGGATTTTTCTCTCTGATGATGAGGAGCGAGCGAATAAAATCTGTGAAAAATAGAGGTCTTTATTGAACAATGATTTTTCATCTGGGTCTAACTGATTCGATTAAATTTTCTTCATTGATTTCGATGCATGAAAAATGATTATTGTCAGAGAAAGCTCTCAGTTAATAATTCCCACAACCTTCAAATTCATCTTGCATCATAATAACATTGCTTTCGCTGAAAACCCCTACTGATTTTTTTTAAACACAACCAAATGTGGCTACTATCATCCCTTCCTTTCTTGACGTAACGTTTCACTATGACTAAGCCTGCTTCTCAGCCTAATGTTCTTTAAGCACTTCGCCATTTTTTTTACTGAGAGCTTTCTCTACCAATGATCATTTTGCATGCGTATATCGTGTGGCAGGCACGAACTATGATCTATGCCCAAGGAAGTCCAGACTCTTCTCATTACGAAAACATCCTAGACCGACCGGGAATGGAACCCGTCACTCTCAGCATGGGCGTGCTGAGAACCCGCGCGTTTATCACTACGGCCCCCTGCTATGTGGCTACCATGCCGCTTTGAATTTACTTACGATCACAAACTGTTGTCTGCAAATGATTGAATTTCTGCACGATTTTATCCTGCAAAGCATTCCAATCTTCAATGCCGTTGGTTGCAGATGGAAACATTTCAACGAAGTCCAGATCGATCTGTTAAAATATTTTTATTATGCGTTGCGCGAAAATTTTTGAGCGCAAGTGCTCGTATACCTCCGCCAGTACGGTAAATCTTGTTGGTGTTGTCGGCGCAGTATTCTTTGGCCCATTCGCGCACTTATTGTAAAAGACACCAGAACGATTAAACGTACGAGCGGAGGTCTATTAGCGATTTTGCACCATTTTCGCTCTCTATTTTCTTGCAACGGGTAATAAAATTAGTGAAATATGAAAACAGTTTGTTTATAGTACCTAATATTACCAGCAGTCCGTCGAACGACGTCGACAGGGGGAACATTTCGATCAGTTCGTCATATGAACCTGGATTCTTCTGTCTGATTTCGTTGCGCATCGTCATAGTTTTAATCCAATCATTTCGAATGATTTTGTAAGATTCCTTCGATGGTACGACGAATTTTAGTTTATTGATCTAGAATCAAACCCCAAGCAAAAAGGAAATCAACATTCAATTATTGTTTTACTGTAGTTCATGCTGGCGGCCGCCAGGCTCAGCCTTGGTTTCAAAAATAAAAACGGCATGAATCTCACCTCTAACTACGGTAAATGCTAAATGCATAGGGTCTGGGACCATTTGGGCAGGAGTACCTATTTTGGACACTTGCTGCTATAACTCAGCCAATTTCAAACCGATTGACTTGAATTTTTGAACACGACTAGATACTGTGCGTATCTGATCGTGTTTCAAAAATCAAGTAAATCGGTTCAAAATTGACTGAGTTATAGCAGCAAGTGCCCAAAATAGGTGCTCCTGCCCAAATGGTCCCAGACCCTACGTTATTATTACAAAATATACATACTGTGTCAGCCAAATCCGTCGAATCGCTCTCGCCACTGCTGGTTGTTGGATCGGAACTGCTGCTTAGTTCTTGGGCCGCATCAGCAACGGCTTTGCTGTGACGAACCTGCTTCTTATCTTTCTTCACCATATATTCGATATGGTAATGCAGCTTGCCTCCGTGTTTACCGTATCCTCTGCCGTTTGGGTAAAACCACACAGCCTGTAAAAATATTTTGTGTATTATGTTGATATATGTGAAATAATATTATGTTCTCAACAAACCTGAGGGACATCGGCACTCTCGGATTTTAGAACTGGGTATTTGCTTACCAATGATTTGGCAACGACGTCCTTGTGATGCACACTTGGATGGCTAATAAAAGATAGAATCAGAATTATTATGGATGGATGCAAACATCAAAAAAGGTCCAAACGTCATTCTGCTGTTTGAACGCAGTGAAATGGAAAGGCACATTACGCCCTTATGATACTAAATGCGAGATCTGTATTGCGATAGTGCACAATCGATTGTTTTAGATAGCTTGCATATTTTCTCGACACTGATTTTTCATTTGGGCCTAACTGACATTTTCGAGTTCTCTTCATCGATCCTCTCTTTGTGTTGTCACAGAATGTGTATTGAGTTTTCCAAACATGTTTTGGTTGAAATGCGAAGAAGACGACTACATGTTGCTATAGAAGAATTATGATTTTGTTTGTTTTGATCAAGTTATTAGCGAAAGAGAGAGTCGATGAAGAGAAGTCGATCAATTCAGTTAGGCCCTTATGAAAAATCATTGTCGAACTATTTGAGCCGATGCACACGGGCGGCGCGTGCACACATGTGCGTCCTGAGTTATACACAATCAAATGGGAGGATGCACACGAGAACGCAACGCTACCGCACCGCACCGCAGCGTATGCAGCACGCAACGTCAGCGCATTTCCCACAGGAACGAATTAAAGTTCGGCTCTTTCAATATGTACCAGCAAATTTGGGTTTGCTTAGCCGTAAGCCATTAAGCCTTTTTGAAATGTTGCCGTCGATGTACACTACCCGTCATAATTACAATCAATCCAGTTACAGTCTGGCAAACTCTTATGTTGGGGTCGTACTATGACGTCACGGTGCAGCATTCCTCGGTGAGGAGGTGTGATTGGCTCTGGTCGCCTGAGTGACTTTAGTCATAAGTGCTCACACAGGAATATTGGAACATTATTTAATGAATCGTCCAGAAAGTTTAGCATCACCCAGAATACATATCTTGAAAGCCTGATGGCCTACGGAGCTTGCTGTCTCCAGCATAGTTACTCAGAAATTCAAGTGCAACAACTTTGCTGAAGATTACATCTACGTAGGCCCTCAGATTTTCGAGATATTCTGGGTGATGCTAAATATTCTTGAGTGATTCATTATCGTTGCGTTACTTCTTTGTGAGTATATAAATACTTATGACGGGTACTGTATATCGAAAAAAATCGATTAACTAAAAGTCGATCAATCCTACGGTGAGAAACGTCAAAAGATTGATTTACCCAGTACGGAGAGTTAGCCTAACATTAGCCTAATGTGAGACTAACTGGCCAGCATGTTAGGCTAACTTTTTGTCTCACTTTTGGCTAATGTTAGTCTAAAATTAGACAGATATGACACACTTTTGTTAGACATGTTGCAAATTCGAAACATGTTTGTTAGTCTAACATTAGACTAACGTTAGATATGTTTTACTATGGGCTGTTAGACGCATGTTAGGCATAGATTTTATGCTGCTTGTTTTCATTCCAGCTGTCATCCGAGCAAGAAGTGTGATTGTAGTAGTGAACTTTTGTCGACGTTCACTACTACAACCATACTCTTGCCTCGAATGAAAGCTGGACGAAACATATTTGATAAAAAACTCGGAGCCCGTTTTAATTTAAATTTAAATTTAAATTTAAATTTCAATTTCAATTTAAATTTAAATTTAAATTTAAATTTAAATTTAAATTTAAATTTAAATTTAAATTTAAATTTAAATTTAAATTTAAATTTAAATTTAAATTTAAATTTAAATTTAAATTTAAATTTAAATTTAAATTTAAATTTAAATTTAAATTTTAATCTTAATTTTAATTTAAATTTAAATTTAAATTTAAATTTAAATTTTATTTTTAATTTTAATTTTAATTTTAATTTTAATTTTAATTTTAATTCTAATTCTAATTCTAATTTTAATTTTAATTTTAATTTTAATTTTAATTTTAATTTTAATTTTAATTTTAATTTTAATTTTAATTTTAATTAATTTTAATTTTAATTTTAATTTTAATTTTAATTTTAATTTTAATTTTAATTTTAATTTTAATTTTAATTTTAATTTTAATTTTAATTTTAATTTTAATTTTAATTTTAATTTTAATTTTAATTTTAATTTTAATTTTAATTTTAATTTTAATTTTAATTTAAATTTAAATTTAAATTTAAATTTAAATTTAAATTTAAATTTAAATTTAAATTTAAATTTAAATTTAAATTTTAATCTTAATTTTAATTTAAATTTAAATTTAAATTTTATTTTTAATTTTAATTTTAATTTTAATTTTAATTTTAATTTTAATTCTAATTCTAATTCTAATTTTAATTTTAATTTTAATTTTAATTTTAATTTTAATTTTAATTTTAATTTTAATTTTAATTTTAATTTTAATTTTAATTTCAATTTCAATTTTAATTTTAATTTTAATTTTAATTTTAATTTTAATTTTAATTTTAATTTTAATTTTAATTTTAATTTTAATTTTAATTTTAATTTTAATTTTAATTTTAATTTTAATTTTAATTTTAATTTTAATTTTAATTTTAATTTTAATTTTAATTTTAATTTTAATTTTAATTTTAATTTTAATTTTAATTTTAATTTTAATTTTAATTTTAATTTTAATTTTAATTTTAATTTTAATTTTAATTTTAATTTTAATTTTAATTTTAATTTTAATTTTAATTTTAATTTTAATTTTAATTTTAATTTTAATTTTAATTTTAATTTTAATTTTAATTTTAATTTTAATTTTAATTTTAATTTTAATTTTAATTTTAATTTTAATTTTAATTTTAATTTTAATTTTAATTTTAATTTTAATTTTAATTTTAATTTTAATTTTAATTTTAATTTTAATTTTAATTTTAATTTTAATTTTAATTTTAATTTTAATTTTAATTTTAATTTTAATTTTAATTTTAATTTTAATTTTAATTTTAATTTTAATTTTAATTTTAATTTTAATTTTAATTTTAATTTTAATTTTAATTTTAATTTTAATTTTAATTTTAATTTTAATTTTAATTTTAATTTTAATTTTAATTTTAATTTTAATTTTAATTTTAATTTTAATTTTAATTTTAATTTTAATTTTAATTTTAATTTTAATTTTAATTTTAATTTTAATTTTAATTTTAATTTTAATTTTAATTTTAATTTTAATTTTAATTTTAATTTTAATTTTAATTTTAATTTTAATTTTAATTTTAATTTTAATTTTAATTTTAATTTTAATTTTAATTTTAATTTTAATTTTAATTTTAATTTTAATTTTAATTTTAATTTTAATTTTAATTTTAATTTTAATTTTAATTTTAATTTTAATTTTAATTTTAATTTTAATTTTAATTTTAATTTTAATTTTAATTTTAATTTTAATTTTAATTTTAATTTTAATTTTAATTTTAATTTTAATTTTAATTTTAATTTTAATTTTAATTTTAATTTTAATTTTAATTTTAATTTTAATTTTAATTTTAATTTTAATTTTAATTTTAATTTTAATTTTAATTTTAATTTTAATTTTAATTTTAATTTTAATTTTAATTTTAATTTTAATTTTAATTTTAATTTTAATTTTAATTTTAATTTTAATTTTAATTTTAATTTTAATTTTAATTTTAATTTTAATTTTAATTTTAATTTTAATTTTAATTTTAATTTTAATTTTAATTTTAATTTTAATTTTAATTTTAATTTTAATTTTAATTTTAATTTTAATTTTAATTTTAATTTTAATTTTAATTTTAATTTTAATTTTAATTTTAATTTTAATTTTAATTTTAATTTTAATTTTAATTTTAATTTTAATTTTAATTTTAATTTTAATTTTAATTTTAATTTTAATTTTAATTTTAATTTTAATTTTAATTTTAATTTTAATTTTAATTTTAATTTTAATTTTAATTTTAATTTTAATTTTAATTTTAATTTTAATTTTAATTTTAATTTTAATTTTAATTTTAATTTTAATTTTAATTTTAATTTTAATTTTAATTTTAATTTTAATTTTAATTTTAATTTTAATTTTAATTTTAATTTTAATTTTAATTTTAATTTTAATTTTAATTTTAATTTTAATTTTAATTTTAATTTTAATTTTAATTTTAATTTTAATTTTAATTTTAATTTTAATTTTAATTTTAATTTTAATTTTAATTTTAATTTTAATTTTAATTTTAATTTTAATTTTAATTTTAATTTTAATTTTAATTTTAATTTTAATTTTAATTTTAATTTTAATTTTAATTTTAATTTTAATTTTAATTTTAATTTTAATTTTAATTTTAATTTTAATTTTAATTTTAATTTTAATTTTAATTTTAATTTTAATTTTAATTTTAATTTTAATTTTAATTTTAATTTTAATTTTAATTTTAATTTTAATTTTAATTTTAATTTTAATTTTAATTTTAATTTTAATTTTAATTTTAATTTTAATTTTAATTTTAATTTTAATTTTAATTTTAATTTTAATTTTAATTTTAATTTTAATTTTAATTTTAATTTTAATTTTAATTTTAATTTTAATTTTAATTTTAATTTTAATTTTAATTTTAATTTTAATTTTAATTTTAATTTTAATTTTAATTTTAATTTTAATTTTAATTTTAATTTTAATTTTAATTTTAATTTTAATTTTAATTTTAATTTTAATTTTAATTTTAATTTTAATTTTAATTTTAATTTTAATTTTAATTTTAATTTTAATTTTAATTTTAATTTTAATTTTAATTTTAATTTTAATTTTAATTTTAATTTTAATTTTAATTTTAATTTTAATTTTAATTTTAATTTTAATTTTAATTTTAATTTTAATTTTAATTTTAATTTTAATTTTAATTTTAATTTTAATTTTAATTTTAATTTTAATTTTAATTTTAATTTTAATTTTAATTTTAATTTTAATTTTAATTTTAATTTTAATTTTAATTTTAATTTTAATTTTAATTTTAATTTTAATTTTAATTTTAATTTTAATTTTAATTTTAATTTTAATTTTAATTTTAATTTTAATTTTAATTTTAATTTTAATTTTAATTTTAATTTTAATTTTAATTTTAATTTTAATTTTAATTTTAATTTTAATTTTAATTTTAATTTTAATTTTAATTTTAATTTTAATTTTAATTTTAATTTTAATTTTAATTTTAATTTTAATTTTAATTTTAATTTTAATTTTAATTTTAATTTTAATTTTAATTTTAATTTTAATTTTAATTTTAATTTTAATTTTAATTTTAATTTTAATTTTAATTTTAATTTTAATTTTAATTTTAATTTTAATTTTAATTTTAATTTTAATTTTAATTTTAATTTTAATTTTAATTTTAATTTTAATTTTAATTTTAATTTTAATTTTAATTTTAATTTTAATTTTAATTTTAATTTTAATTTTAATTTTAATTTTAATTTTAATTTTAATTTTAATTTTAATTTTAATTTTAATTTTAATTTTAATTTTAATTTTAATTTTAATTTTAATTTTAATTTTAATTTTAATTTTAATTTTAATTTTAATTTTAATTTTAATTTTAATTTTAATTTTAATTTTAATTTTAATTTTAATTTTAATTTTAATTTTAATTTTAATTTTAATTTTAATTTTAATTTTAATTTTAATTTTAATTTTAATTTTAATTTTAATTTTAATTTTAATTTTAATTTTAATTTTAATTTTAATTTTAATTTTAATTTTAATTTTAATTTTAATTTTAATTTTAATTTTAATTTTAATTTTAATTTTAATTTTAATTTTAATTTTAATTTTAATTTTAATTTTAATTTTAATTTTAATTTTAATTTTAATTTTAATTTTAATTTTAATTTTAATTTTAATTTTAATTTTAATTTTAATTTTAATTTTAATTTTAATTTTAATTTTAATTTTAATTTTAATTTTAATTTTAATTTTAATTTTAATTTTAATTTTAATTTTAATTTTAATTTTAATTTTAATTTTAATTTTAATTTTAATTTTAATTTTAATTTTAATTTTAATTTTAATTTTAATTTTAATTTTAATTTTAATTTTAATTTTAATTTTAATTTTAATTTTAATTTTAATTTTAATTTTAATTTTAATTTTAATTTTAATTTTAATTTTAATTTTAATTTTAATTTTAATTTTAATTTTAATTTTAATTTTAATTTTAATTTTAATTTTAATTTTAATTTTAATTTTAATTTTAATTTTAATTTTAATTTTAATTTTAATTTTAATTTTAATTTTAATTTTAATTTTAATTTTAATTTTAATTTTAATTTTAATTTTAATTTTAATTTTAATTTTAATTTTAATTTTAATTTTAATTTTAATTTTAATTTTAATTTTAATTTTAATTTTAATTTTAATTTTAATTTTAATTTTAATTTTAATTTTAATTTTAATTTTAATTTTAATTTTAATTTTAATTTTAATTTTAATTTTAATTTTAATTTTAATTTTAATTTTAATTTTAATTTTAATTTTAATTTTAATTTTAATTTTAATTTTAATTTTAATTTTAATTTTAATTTTAATTTTAATTTTAATTTTAATTTTAATTTTAATTTTAATTTTAATTTTAATTTTAATTTTAATTTTAATTTTAATTTTAATTTTAATTTTAATTTTAATTTTAATTTTAATTTTAATTTTAATTTTAATTTTAATTTTAATTTTAATTTTAATTTTAATTTTAATTTTAATTTTAATTTTAATTTTAATTTTAATTTTAATTTTAATTTTAATTTTAATTTTAATTTTAATTTTAATTTTAATTTTAATTTTAATTTTAATTTTAATTTTAATTTTAATTTTAATTTTAATTTTAATTTTAATTTTAATTTTAATTTTAATTTTAATTTTAATTTTAATTTTAATTTTAATTTTAATTTTAATTTTAATTTTAATTTTAATTTTAATTTTAATTTTAATTTTAATTTTAATTTTAATTTTAATTTTAATTTTAATTTTAATTTTAATTTTAATTTTAATTTTAATTTTAATTTTAATTTTAATTTTAATTTTAATTTTAATTTTAATTTTAATTTTAATTTTAATTTTAATTTTAATTTTAATTTTAATTTTAATTTTAATTTTAATTTTAATTTTAATTTTAATTTTAATTTTAATTTTAATTTTAATTTTAATTTTAATTTTAATTTTAATTTTAATTTTAATTTTAATTTTAATTTTAATTTTAATTTTAATTTTAATTTTAATTTTAATTTTAATTTTAATTTTAATTTTAATTTTAATTTTAATTTTAATTTTAATTTTAATTTTAATTTTAATTTTAATTTTAATTTTAATTTTAATTTTAATTTTAATTTTAATTTTAATTTTAATTTTAATTTTAATTTTAATTTTAATTTTAATTTTAATTTTAATTTTAATTTTAATTTTAATTTTAATTTTAATTTTAATTTTAATTTTAATTTTAATTTTAATTTTAATTTTAATTTTAATTTTAATTTTAATTTTAATTTTAATTTTAATTTTAATTTTAATTTTAATTTTAATTTTAATTTTAATTTTAATTTTAATTTTAATTTTAATTTTAATTTTAATTTTAATTTTAATTTTAATTTTAATTTTAATTTTAATTTTAATTTTAATTTTAATTTTAATTTTAATTTTAATTTTAATTTTAATTTTAATTTTAATTTTAATTTTAATTTTAATTTTAATTTTAATTTTAATTTTAATTTTAATTTTAATTTTAATTTTAATTTTAATTTTAATTTTAATTTTAATTTTAATTTTAATTTTAATTTTAATTTTAATTTTAATTTTAATTTTAATTTTAATTTTAATTTTAATTTTAATTTTAATTTTAATTTTAATTTTAATTTTAATTTTAATTTTAATTTTAATTTTAATTTTAATTTTAATTTTAATTTTAATTTTAATTTTAATTTTAATTTTAATTTTAATTTTAATTTTAATTTTAATTTTAATTTTAATTTTAATTTTAATTTTAATTTTAATTTTAATTTTAATTTTAATTTTAATTTTAATTTTAATTTTAATTTTAATTTTAATTTTAATTTTAATTTTAATTTTAATTTTAATTTTAATTTTAATTTTAATTTTAATTTTAATTTTAATTTTAATTTTAATTTTAATTTTAATTTTAATTTTAATTTTAATTTTAATTTTAATTTTAATTTTAATTTTAATTTTAATTTTAATTTTAATTTTAATTTTAATTTTAATTTTAATTTTAATTTTAATTTTAATTTTAATTTTAATTTTAATTTTAATTTTAATTTTAATTTTAATTTTAATTTTAATTTTAATTTTAATTTTAATTTTAATTTTAATTTTAATTTTAATTTTAATTTTAATTTTAATTTTAATTTTAATTTTAATTTTAATTTTAATTTTAATTTTAATTTTAATTTTAATTTTAATTTTAATTTTAATTTTAATTTTAATTTTAATTTTAATTTTAATTTTAATTTTAATTTTAATTTTAATTTTAATTTTAATTTTAATTTTAATTTTAATTTTAATTTTAATTTTAATTTTAATTTTAATTTTAATTTTAATTTTAATTTTAATTTTAATTTTAATTTTAATTTTAATTTTAATTTTAATTTTAATTTTAATTTTAATTTTAATTTTAATTTTAATTTTAATTTTAATTTTAATTTTAATTTTAATTTTAATTTTAATTTTAATTTTAATTTTAATTTTAATTTTAATTTTAATTTTAATTTTAATTTTAATTTTAATTTTAATTTTAATTTTAATTTTAATTTTAATTTTAATTTTAATTTTAATTTTAATTTTAATTTTAATTTTAATTTTAATTTTAATTTTAATTTTAATTTTAATTTTAATTTTAATTTTAATTTTAATTTTAATTTTAATTTTAATTTTAATTTTAATTTTAATTTTAATTTTAATTTTAATTTTAATTTTAATTTTAATTTTAATTTTAATTTTAATTTTAATTTTAATTTTAATTTTAATTTTAATTTTAATTTTAATTTTAATTTTAATTTTAATTTTAATTTTAATTTTAATTTTAATTTTAATTTTAATTTTAATTTTAATTTTAATTTTAATTTTAATTTTAATTTTAATTTTAATTTTAATTTTAATTTTAATTTTAATTTTAATTTTAATTTTAATTTTAATTTTAATTTTAATTTTAATTTTAATTTTAATTTTAATTTTAATTTTAATTTTAATTTTAATTTTAATTTTAATTTTAATTTTAATTTTAATTTTAATTTTAATTTTAATTTTAATTTTAATTTTAATTTTAATTTTAATTTTAATTTTAATTTTAATTTTAATTTTAATTTTAATTTTAATTTTAATTTTAATTTTAATTTTAATTTTAATTTTAATTTTAATTTTAATTTTAATTTTAATTTTAATTTTAATTTTAATTTTAATTTTAATTTTAATTTTAATTTTAATTTTAATTTTAATTTTAATTTTAATTTTAATTTTAATTTTAATTTTAATTTTAATTTTAATTTTAATTTTAATTTTAATTTTAATTTTAATTTTAATTTTAATTTTAATTTTAATTTTAATTTTAATTTTAATTTTAATTTTAATTTTAATTTTAATTTTAATTTTAATTTTAATTTTAATTTTAATTTTAATTTTAATTTTAATTTTAATTTTAATTTTAATTTTAATTTTAATTTTAATTTTAATTTTAATTTTAATTTTAATTTTAATTTTAATTTTAATTTTAATTTTAATTTTAATTTTAATTTTAATTTTAATTTTAATTTTAATTTTAATTTTAATTTTAATTTTAATTTTAATTTTAATTTTAATTTTAATTTTAATTTTAATTTTAATTTTAATTTTAATTTTAATTTTAATTTTAATTTTAATTTTAATTTTAATTTTAATTTTAATTTTAATTTTAATTTTAATTTTAATTTTAATTTTAATTTTAATTTTAATTTTAATTTTAATTTTAATTTTAATTTTAATTTTAATTTTAATTTTAATTTTAATTTTAATTTTAATTTTAATTTTAATTTTAATTTTAATTTTAATTTTAATTTTAATTTTAATTTTAATTTTAATTTTAATTTTAATTTTAATTTTAATTTTAATTTTAATTTTAATTTTAATTTTAATTTTAATTTTAATTTTAATTTTAATTTTAATTTTAATTTTAATTGTAATTTTAATTTTAATTTTAATTTTAATTTTAATTGTAATTTTAATTTTAATTTTAATTTTAAT